>NW_020954615.1:4375223-4408843 GCF_900497805.2 Vombatus ursinus | reverse complement strand
GAGAGAGAGAGAGAGAGAGAGAGAGAGAGAGAGAGAGAAGGGAGAGTTCTCTAGGCACAGGGGACAGCCTGGGCCAACTGATGGAAGATGGAGATGGAGTGTTTTAAATGGGGAACATCAAGCTGTCTATACACAAGAGTGAGGGATGACAAGTAAAGGACAATAAGCCAGGAAGGCTGGGCTAGAGCCAAGAAAAGGCCCTCACTAACTAGTTGTTGATGTGAGCAAGCAAGTAACAAGTATTTATTAAGTGCCAGGCACTATGAAGAGTTCTGCTGATACGTAAGTTCAAGTAAATTTAATAGAAAAAGATCTAATTTTCTCCAGTTTTTCAATCACCTCTGCCTACTTTGATGATATATGTATGTCTATGTATATACACACAAACATACATATCCATATGTTTATATCTCTCTAATATATACAATATATCTATGTGTGTATATGTATCCAGTGCTAAATACAAATATCCATATAAATATACAGTAAATATAGGCATACAATTCATATATCTATATATTGCATATATACACACATACCCATATATGTATATATCCATAATAGGCACATACATATCCATAATGTATATATCAATACAGACACACATATCCATATAGGTATGTGTCTAATATTTATACATATGTATCACATAAGTACATATATCCAATATATTTATATTTACCCAATATATACACAAATATATATCCATACATGTATATATTCAACACAGACACATATCCAATATTTATATATCCAACACACATATCCATATATGTACATATATAGCCAATATGCACAATATATCTCTGTGTGTATATGCACACAGACAAATACACACTATGCACAAACACATATCCATATATGTATGTATAAATATATACCCAATACACATATATCTGTGCCACCTAGCTGCCCCTCTCCCTTCTCACCTTACCATATTACCTCTATGATCAGTGACACAGACCTCACAGCTTTCCCTCCTTCAGCACATCCTATCTCCGGATTCCCAGTTCTGGGTATTTTTACTGGCTAGCCCACAGATCTCCAATTCTCTCCATCTTCATCTCCTCCTGCTGACTTTTCCCTTTTCCTTCTAATCTCTGCTAAAAGCTCAACCCTTGCACAAAGCCTTCCCCTATCTCCCTTAATGCTAATGCCTTCCCTGTCTTGGTTATGTCCAATTTATCCTGTCTACATCTCATTTATGCAATCATTGTATGTTGTCTCCTACATTGGACTGTGAAATCCTTGATGGTAGGGACTTATTTGTGATGTTTTTCTTTTTCTTTTCTTTCCTGTTTTGCCTTTCTTTGTATTTCCAGAACTTAACACAATGCCTGGAACATAATGTTTAATAAATGTTTGTTGATTGACTGACTCTGAAATAACTTTTCAACTCCTCTGTGTATATCTTGTATGTATATAGTTTTTGACTGTTATCTCCTTCATGAGATGTTCAGTTCCTTCAGGGCAGAAATTATTTTTTGCCTTTCTTTGTATCCTTAGCACTTATCTCAGTGCCTGACACATAGTAGGTACTTAACAAATGCTTATTGACCAACTAACAGATTATAATTTCCAGCTTCCATCACATCTCTCAGCTCAAGGACCACCTCCTACAAAAGACCTCCCTGATCACTCAAGCTATTGGACCTCAGTTTCTTCATCTATGAAATGAAGGGGCTGGACCAGATGAGTTCTGTTTACCCTTCCAGCTATAAATCTATGGTCCTATAAACTAGTGCCCTTCTCTCAAGCTGGAAATTACTTTGTGTATATTTTGTCTAAGAGACAGTGTTACATGGTATGTACAAAGGTGGCCTCATGGTCAGGAATAGCTGGATTCAAGTCCTATACTTTTCAAAGACTAACTGTGTGACCCTAGACAAGTTACCTATCCTCTCAGTGCCCCCAAACAACTCTCTAGGATTATCAATTACAGAGAAGGTACAAATCTACATTGAGAGAGGGAGTTTCCTCACTGGCAATTATCGACACTAATGAAACCCAAGGTCTTGTTCCTATTTGTTTTATATTTGATGTATCCTTATTTGTGTACAGGCCATTTCCTTACAATAGAGTGCAAGTTTCTTGAAAGCACAGATCATTTTGGTTTTTGACTCTATCTCCAGTATCTAACAAACATCTGGTGCTTAATAAATGTTTGCTTGAATGAATGAATGTATAGATGGATGGATAGATGAGTCTGTGCCAAGTATCTTATTTGATCAACCTAGAAAACCATGTCTTTGTGAATTGTCACCACAGGAATGACCTAGAGGAGAGACAGACTACCACACTTCAGGCTTATGTGAACCAGAAGGAAGTTAGCTACCCAAGAGGAGGAAGGATGGTCTCAGTGAGGAAGGATTAGACTTGGATGGGTGAAGGCTTCCTAACCATGAGAGCTGTCCAGGAGTGGAAAGGGCTGCTTCCGGAGGCAATGAAACCAAGCTCACTAAGGTTTTTGAGCAGAGGCTAGATGGCGACTTGTCAGGAATACTATACGGGTAAAGGTAGGAGGAAATGTCCTCCAATGCACCTTCCAGTTCTGAAAACCTGCTAGCTGTTCCTGCTCACATTCATGTGGGCAAAACTGAGTCCCCAGTTTAAGTGTGCTATTGGGGATTCTCCCCCATTGTGCTCGAGTTACATTGCCATCAGACTTTGGTCTTAGAAACAGAAAACCTGGGTTCAAAACCCAGCTTTGACATTTGTTGGTTGTGTGACTGTTGTCAAGCCACTTCTCCATCTAGGTTTCAATTTGCACATCTGTAAAATGAGGAAAATATTTGCATTTCCTATGCCCCATTGTTATTGGGGAAGAAGTTTTCTACTAACCATAAAATCTTATAGAAATGTGAATAATCATTATTATTATCAGACCCAATTCTTGACTGTGAAATAAATCATTGAGGTAATTAAAAGGCAGTATAAAAGGCTACAAGAAAATTGCACAGCCACACCCCTGACAATCAGGAGAGAGATCAAACATCCAGCATGTGTAAGTACCCAGGAGAGAACTGAGAAGGTATGCCAAGAGACAAGGATATCGAGCCACCCAGAAGACACGAACTGGACTCCCAGCCCTTTCTGGAGAGACATCAAAGGCTTCACCCTTGGCTATAGAATTTCAAAATAAATAAAGTCCATTGTCCTTCCTTCAGGAAGGATCAGCCAAGCCAAATTGGGGCTCTGTAAGGTTACCTGGGACTTTTTTCTGGATGAAAGGATATTAACCCCAAGCTCTAATCTTTGCTCAGTCACCCAGTGCTGAACCACGACCCACAAGACCACTGGAAGTCAGAAGCTATCATACCCAAGAATTAATTCAAGTAAATATGGGTGAGGTGCCATTTATATCCTTGGAAGAAACCATTCCATTCAATTCATCAAGGATTCTTGAGTGTCTACTAAGTGCCAGCTACCTAGGACGTGGAAGATGGGGAGCTGGTCTCTTCAATCAGAAAGACAAGGGTTCAAACTCCTCCTCTGATTCATTCTAGTTATGTGACCCTGAGCAAGTCACCTACTCTTTCAATGCACCCCCTCAGGCAACTCAGTCAAACTAACTTCCAGAGCAGCTACTGATTTGTACAGAGTTTCCTCACTGCCAAGTTCTTAAAGCAAAGAAATCATAAATCTGGATCCCCCACCCCTCTAAAAAGAGCAAACAAAAACAAAAGAGAGAGACAGAGACAGAGAGAGACAGAGACAGAGAGAGACAGAGACAGAACACCTCCAGGCAATGAACTAAATACACAAAAAACAAAGACAAAACTTTTTGCCCTCAAGGAGCTTAAAAAAAAAGTAATTTTGGTGTAGGAATGAGAATGGAGCCACTCTCCCAATATCTAGGGCTCATCTCTACACCTAAGTTACTTGGTTTTTTCTGCTTTTTTTTAATATTGACTTACCTGTGTCCATGTTATATCTCATCCAACCCAGGAGAATATAAGCTCCTTGAGGGAAGAAGTTTTGTCTTTGTGTTTTGTATATTCAATTCACAGCCTACAGGCATTCTGTCTCTCTGTCTGTCTCTGTCTCTCTGTCTCTCTGTCTCTCTGTCTCTCTCTCTTATTCTCTTTAATAGGCTGATCATTCACCTCGAAGATGGTCATCCACCTGAGAGCCAGTGTGGCTTCAGAAAGGGCTGAGGAACAGTGATATAGTGTTTGCTGCATGATAACTCCAGGAGAAATGTCAGGAGGAAAACATAGGTCTATGTATGTTTATAGATCTGACCAAGTCCTTTGATACTGTCAGTCGAGAGGCCTTATGGAAAATTACATCAAAATTTGGTTGCCCAAAAAGTTTATGAGCATTGTACATCAATTTCATGACAGCATGCTTACCCGGATTCTGGATAATGGACAATGCTCTCATGCTTTCCCAGTCATCAGGGGAATGAAACAAGGTTGTGTGCTTGCTCCCATGCTTTTTAGCATGATGTTTTCAGCCGTGTTATCAAATGTTTTCCATGAAGATGAACATGGCATCAAGGTCAGCTACCACACTGATGATAAATTCTTCAACTTGAAAAGACTACAAGACAAGACCAAAGGGGAGGGAGTGTTGGTGCATGATTTTCTGTCTGCAGATGATTGTGCATTCAATGCAGCCTGTGAAGCTGAGATGCAACCAAGTATGGATCGATTCTCTGTTGCTTGTGCTAATTTTGTCCTAACAATTAATACCAATAAAACACAGGTGCTCCATCAGCCACCACCACACCATCCATATGTGGAACCATCAGTTACAGCAAATGGAGAAGTTTTGAATGCTGTGGATAGGTTCACTTACCTTGGTAATGTGCTTTCCAGGGATGTACACATTGATGGTGAGATTAATGCACTCAATGCCGGAGCTAGCTCAGTGTTTGGGAGGCTCCAAAGGAAAGTAAGGGAGAAAAGAGGTATTAGACTACTACCAAACTGAAAGTCTACGAGTCATTGTGCTGACCTTGTTGTATGCTTATGAAACCTGGACAGTGTACCAGCGCCATGCCAGGAAACTGAATTGCTTCCATTTGAATTGCCTTAGGAAGATTCTGAAGATCACCTGGCAAGATAAGATACCAGACACTGAGATCCTTTCTCAAACTAAACTGCCAAGCATCCAAACTCTGCTTCAGAGAGCACAACTCCAATGGGCTAGCCATGTTGTTCAAATGCAAAACATACACTTGCCAGAAAGACTATTTTATGGAGAACTCACACAGGCCAAGCATTCACATAGTGGTCAGAAGAAGCAATACAAGGACACTCTCAAAGTCTCTCTTAAGAACTTTGAAATTGATTATGTGACATGGGAGACACTGGCATAGGACCACTCAGCATGGCGTGCCTATGTCAGAAAAGGTGCTGTGCTCTATGAGCAAAGCAGAATTGAAATAGCTCAAGAGAAACACAAGGTATGCAAACTTAGAGAATCCACCCCAAAGGTTCACGCAGACTATTTGTGCCCAACCTGTGGTAGAACAATCTGAGCTCATGTTGCTCTGATCAGCCACAGTCAGACACACTAAAACTTGACTCTTGCATAGTGATGGCATTTGGGTCCCCTTCAAGAACAAAGGAAAACTATTTGGAGAATCAAGGAATGTAGAATGTTTCTTTTAAAGGGTAGCATAAGGCCTGAGCTTTTTAGAGAGCTTGGGCTTCCAAGAGATTGAAATAAACAGGGAGCACACTACAGATAGCAGGGCAAAGACCTGGAAGTGGGGGATACAATTTCACGTACAAAGAAAGAGAAGCAGGTCGGTATCATTGGAACATAGATCTTTTTAAGGGACTATAATGTGTGACCATAGGCTGGAGCCAGATTATAAAGGGAGTTAAAAGTCAAACTGAGGAATTTGTGTTTTAAGCCAGGAGGTAATAGAGAGCCACTGAGACTTAAGCACAGGAGTCACATGGTCAGATCTGTGTCTAGAAATATCAGTTTGGTTGCTGTATAGATGAATAGACAAGATTTAATGAGAACCTAGATTAAGGTTTGGTCTATGTAAGTTGATGTTAACGTTGTTGTGAAAGCAAAATTGGCAAAATATGACAACTGTTTAGGTGGAAAGGAAAAAAATATATGTTTTTTTCTACCAAATACCTGAAATTGTACCATTACCAGGCTCTGAAGAAAGAACCTGGGTCGAAGATCTGCTTCTGATTTTTCTTACATATGTGACCTTTGGTAAGTCATCTAACCTCTTTGGGCCTCAGTTTCCCCATTCGTAAAATGAAAGGGCCGAACTATTTAGCTGCTGAGGTCCTACTCCTTTCTGGAACAATGATCACATGAGTCTACGTTCCTTCGGATTAAAGATTGACCTCAATTGTTGCCATATTTGAACATTCAAAAGCCCTAGGATGAGAAAAGTATTAAGTCACAAACACCTTAGTGTGAATGAGTTGATTGTTCTCCCTGCCAAAAGACTGGAGCAGCTGGTTGGGGGTGGGGTGGTGAGGGGAGAGAGCTGCAAGGTGGCTAATGGGGAGGAGGAAGGCGGGGAGGGTGCCTCAAGGGCAAATAGGAGGCACCAGGAACACCATCAGGCAGCTTCTCAGCTTGACCTAAAACAGGCCTGTGGGAGCAAGAGACGGCAAGAACCCTATTAGTCGTTCTTCTAGGGAAACCAAGGAATCAGTTGTGCAATTTGTATGGGGGTTAGAGAAAATGGAAAATATTTGCAGAAAAAAAAAAGATGAAGAAGAAAAAGAGAAAAGAAAAAAGAAACCCTGACTTGGCCTTGGCATTCCTAACCAAATTCCAATTCAGAAACTCACTTGGGTCAACCTGGAAAGTCTTGTGTAATTCCCCTGATTTGAACTCCAGATTGAGAAAACCTTGTCATCTAAGGTCAATGTCTCAGGGCAAAGGAGGATCTGAGTTAACTTTAGTTTTAAAGAGAGAGGAAAACCCAGGCAGGAAAGGCTGTTTGGAATAACATGCAAAGACATGACAGACCTGGGAGGATATCTGATAATTCCCAGTGTGGAGACCCCTTCCACCAAGGCAGATTGTAACCCATTTGTGACTTAGTAAACAAGTACTACAGCCTGAGACACACAGAGGTGAAGTGACCAGGGTCTCACAATTCCCAAGTGTCCAAGGTAGGGTTTAAAACTCTGTATTCCTGACTCCAAGCCCAGAATTCTGATTACTATGCCACATTGGCTCTAATATCAGGAGTATCAAGATAGTCAAATGAATCTGGGAGCTCTTTGTTTTGGGAGTTCTCAGCAGGGATGTAGATTAAAAGCCATCCATGTCTATCAATCATGAGCAACTCTTCTAAGTTTCCTCCCTTAAGATTCCGCTTTAAAGTACAAATCCATACTGAAATCAAACTTATTTATTTAGTCACTCAAGAACCATTTATTAAGTGTTTGCTATGCCATGAACTAGGCAAGATGCATAAGATAATTAAAGCATGACTCAGGCCTTCATAAAACAGAAAGCCTAGGAAGGGGAAGATGACACATTCATTAATAGACAATAACCAGGAAACAAGCATTCATTAAGACCAGTTCCACCAAGAACATAATTGAGCTGCAGAAATTTGTTGTTCAGTCATTTTTCAGTCATGGCCAACTCTTCACAACCCCATTTGGAATATTATTGGTAAAAATACTGGAGTGGTTTGCATTTCCTTCTCATTTTACAGATGAGGAAACTGAGGCAAACAAGGTTCGGTGAGTTGCCCAGGGTCACACAACTAGTAAGTGTCTGAAGCCAGATTTGAACTCAAAAAGATGAGTCTTCCTGCTCCAGGCCCAGCGCTCTATGCCCTCTGGCTCCACCTAGCTGCTGTTCTCTCATAGCAAGAACAGTAAATCATCCAATTTGGCCAGAATGTAGTGAGGGTGAGTCATGGGAAATCAACTTGGAATGTAGGTCAGAGCTGGATCATGAAGGGACTTTAACTACCAAACAGATTAGTTTCTGTCTGATCCTAGAGGTAATAAGGAGCCACCGAGGCTTCTGGAGAGATGAACTACCATTCTAGATACGCTTTAGGAATATAGATTTAGGAATATCGATGTGGAGAATGTATTGCAGAAAAGAGAGGCCAGATGCAGGGAGTACGATCAGGACGAGGTGGTATAGGCCTAGACTAGGGTGGTTGTGGAAGGAAGAAAACAAATGTGAAAAATCACAGGACTTGGGAAGTGCCTGGAAAGGAAGGAGAGGTCCTTTTGTACAGGGGCCACAATATCAATTCCATTATTCTGATATTGGGGGTGGTTTTCTGAGGGAGGCAGCATTTTAGTTGGGTTTTGAAATATGTATAAGACTTCATTAGAAAGAATTTGGGTAGAATGTTTATAAGAATGTGTGATCAAATGTATGGAGGCAGGGGAGAAGACATTCATGGGTGAGTGGTTCATTTTGGATGGAGTGGAGAGTATATCAATCAACCAACAAATATTAAGTATCTACTCTAAACAAGGGGGCAACTCGGTGGCACTCAGTCTGGAGTCAGGAAGACCTAAGTTCAAATCCAGCCTCAGATACTTACTAGTTGTGTGACCCTGGATAAGTCACTAAACCCCATTCGTCTCAGTTTCCTCATCTATAAGATGACCTGGAGAAGGAAATGGCAAACCTCTCCAGTATCTTTGCCAAGAAAACCCCAAATGGGATCACAAAGAGTCGGGCATGACTGAAATGATTGAAAGACAACAACACTCTATACCAGGCACTGGGTTGCATACCAGGATAGGGGTGTGCTGGCAATAGTTTCACATGAAGCTAGAAAGGTGTGAGTCAGGCCTAGGAGTTTGGTTCTGACCCCCACCAACCTCCATTGAAATCACACACAGGGCCATCCCTAGAGATGGAGGAAGAGGCAAAGATAGCACCCTAGTCCATCCTCAGAACTACTTCCTCATACCCCAATGGCTGCCTTCCTCAATCATTGCCAAGCTCTCCTGTTCCTCCTAGGAGGTCAGGGTCCCCAAAGCATTGGACCAAGGACAATTCTATATGCCTTAGGGAGAGCTAACGTCAAATGCACAAGAAACCAATCAATATCTCATGGAAGGCAATGACTTGTTTGCTGAACCCTAACCTGCTTTTCAGAGCACAGCAGTGGGTTTTCCAGGAACTTAACTAGGGGCAGAGGGGATGTCATAAATCATCAGGTTTCTATGCCAATAAATTAAAAATAACTTTCATTTCCAGAAGACAAAGCAGGCTGAGTCTGAACAATTAATATAGCAAGATGGCACATAGCACAAGACTGAGTGTAGTCAGTGTTTAATAAAGGCTTGTTGAATAGAAGTTGTCTAAAAATAACCTGCTATCATTTCCATCAGGAAGGTCATTCTAGGATGTTTCTCCTTCACCTCCACTGACAACTGCAAATGACTTAGAGGCAAGAAATAGCAGAAGAAAAAAAGATGCCCATGGCGTGCATGCATTTCTGGAAAAATGAAATGGAGTGGCCACAAGGTAAGGAAGGGCAAGAGTGACTCAGGCCTGCCCTGTCCACTAGAGAATGTAAAAATACCTAAAGAAAGTCCTCCACTGCTGGACGATCTATGGGGAAAGGTAGGCAAATAAAGATAAAGAGAAAAATTCTTGGATGGGTGGGGATCAGGGGAGGGAGTACCTATATTCATGGTATCACTGAACCCCAGAATCTCAGAGCCAGAAATCAACCTCCCCACAATGCTCACAGTTCTCTCATTTGGGGATAAAACTGAATAAACTGAACTCTTCTTTCACACAGCAACCCTTCAGTCTCTTTAAATCAGATTTCATGTCTCCAGAATCCCAGAATGTTAGAGGCTATCTAATTTTAACCTTTACCTGACTGGGAATCTCCACACGGGCACAATGTCTGACAATTAACCAACCATGTTTTGCTTGAAGACCTCTAGTGAATGGGAGTTGATTTACCTCCTAAGGCATCAACTTCCATATCTGGATGGATGTAATTATTGGGACAGGGGACAGGACTTGAGCTTTTATTGATAAAGGGAAATTCTGGATGGGTAAATTCCCCTTACCATGCATATCAGCACCTTCTCTGCAATTTAAATTCACAGTTTCCTGGGGCATTAAGAGGGAAAGTGACCGCCAGCGTCACACAGTCTATGTCAAAGGCAGAAATCATCCCAGGTGTCTCTGTTTACTATTCCATACTGTCCAATTGTAAGTGACTATATGGGTTTCTAGTTTTTTTTTTTCCTCCTGTCAAATCTTAAGTCATCTTTTTGCACCAGTCACTTATGGCTCATGTCTTCATCCAAATATCTTTATTGCCAAAGGAGCTACATTGTTGAGCCAAGTTCACCAATCAGCCGCTCTCATGGGGCTTAGTTTCTTTTGAATCCTATCCTGCTGTGTCACTCTGAATAAAAATAATAGCATAATATGATATCCCAGTATATTACAATGCAGGGTAAAGTCAAGTCAACAAGCAGATATCGGACACTTCCTACGTGCCAGGCATTGTGCTACGTGCTGAAGATATGATGAAGGGCAAAAACATGCCCTGCCCTCAAGGACCTCACAATATAATGGGAGAGAAAGCATGCTAACAATTATGTATAAACAAAAAATGTATGGATTAAAGTGGAGTTAATCTCAGATGGAAGACACTAGCATTAAGGAGAATGGGAAAAGGCTTTTTGCAGAATGTGAGATTTTAGTTGAGATTTATAGGAAGCCAGGGAAGCCAGGAAGAAGGGATGAGTGAAAACGCAGGCACAACATGAGATTTGGTATGCAGAGAACAGCCAGGAGGCCAGTGTCATTGAATCACCGAGTAAGGTAGCAAGAAGGAGAAGGACATAGGATATAAGAAGAATGGAAAGATAGAAAGGGGTTGGGTTATGGAGGGCTTTGAAAACCAAACAGGATTTTCCATTTGATTCTGGACATAATAGAAAAGCAATGGAGTTTATTGAATGGGGATAGTGGGGTAACATGGTCAGATCTGAGCTTCAAGAAGGTTATTTTGACAACTAAGTGGAGGATGAGCTAGAGTGGGGGGGGGGGGAACTGAGGCAAGGAGACCAACCATAAAACAAATTACAAGTCCCAGACATGAGGTGAGTGCCTACACCAAAGTGGTGGCAGTGTCAGAGGAAAGAAGGAGCATATATAAAAGATAATATTATGAAGGTGAAATTTACAGGACTTTACAACAGATTCAATATGGAGAATGAGAGAGAGTGAGGAGTCAGGTATGGCCACTAGATCATAAGGCTAGATAACTGGGAAAATGGTGGTGCCCTCAATAATAATAGGAAAAATGTAGCTAGGAGGGTTTGGGTGAGAAAGATAATGAGTGCATATTTGTACCTGCTGAGCTTTAAAATGTCTACCAGACATCCTGTTCAAGATGTACAATGGGCAGTTGGTGATGTGATACCGGAGGTCAGGAGAAAGGTTCAGGCTAGAAAAATAAATCTAAGGATCATCTTCATAGCCTTGATAATTGAATCCATGGGAAATAATGAGATCACTGAGAGAGATAGTAAAAAAGAAAAAAAGAAGAAAACCTAGTACAAATCCTTGGGGAACACTCATGGTTATTGATCTCAACCTGGATGAAAATCCAGCAAAGTAGGCTGATAAGGAGTGGTCATACTGGTAGGAGAAGAACCACAATAGAGAAATACCATAGAAAACAAGGAGAAGAGGGTGGTCAACAATGTTAAAGATTGAAGAGAAGTCAAGACAGATGAGGAGTGACAAAAGGTCATGTTATTTGAGATCATCGATAACTTGGGAAAGAATACTTTCAGTTGCATAAGGTTAAAAGACAGATTTTAGAGGGTTTAGAAGAGAGCGAGGGGGGAGAGGAAATGGAGGCATCTTATTTACATACCTTCCCAGTACCAGTCTTCTCAAAGGATTTAGGGAAGAAAGACATAGGGCAATATCTAGAGGGAACGGATAGATCGTGATGGTTTGGGGGAGATGAGGGAGACTTTGACATGTTTATAGGCATTAAGGAAACAACATGTAGGCAAGGAGAAATTGAACAGCACATAGAAAGTAGTGAAAGAGTAGCAATGATAGAGGAGACAAACTGGAATAGATGGGGTGGAATGGGATCACTCATGCGCTTCTTCATGTGAAATGGATGAAGGAGAAGATAGTTGTAGAAGGCATCTGGGTGATGTGAGATAAGGAGAGGGGAGGAAGAGAAGATCTTTGGCAAATGGGCTCAATTCTTTTCAGTGAAATATGAGGCAAGGTTTTCAGTTGAGGAGTGCAGGAAAGTTGTGGAAAATTTGAAGGATAAAAAGGATGAAAAACCACTTTGGTGAGTGGGATAATAAGTTAATTCTAGAGGTGTAAAAGGATTGCCTTGCATCGGTGAAAGCCTATTTGAGATTATGTTGTATAAATTTGCATTGGTCCCAGTTTTCTGATTTTCTCCAGGTTCTTTCAGCATCATGAGAGTAGGGACAAAGGCAACAGATGGTAATAATAACATCATAGTGAAATAGAAAAGATAGTAACCTGTAAGGCAGCTCAGCGTTGGAAAGTGCATCTAGTGCCAGGGGATATGCATTCAATTCCTAGTTCAGATACTTCCCCCAGCCACATAACTGCCTCTCTGAATCTGTCTCCTCCTCTAAAAAGTGACAGGATCAGATAAGGAGATCTTGAATGACCCTTCCAACTGTAAATTCTGTAATCCATAAGGCTCTAATAAGTCAGATTTTACTTATTTCCTTGAACATCAATTCTTACAAGTCTTCTTAAAGGAGAAGTCCGGCCTTCATATGTATGTATTAGTGGGCTGCTGTTCCATCAGCTCTTATCTAAAATCCCACCTTCTAAAGTAAGCTTTTCTCAGGACCCCTTAATGCTAGGGCCTTCCCTTCATTTCCTATCTCCAATCAATCCTGTAAGTATCTTGTTTGTAAATAGATATGTGCATGTTGTCTTCCCCATTAGATCATGAGGTCCTTGGCAGTAGGGACTGCCTTTTGCTTTTCTTTGTATTCCCAGAGCTTAGTACAGTACCTGGCACACAATCAGCACTTAATAAATGCTTATTCACTCACTGTTCACAAACCAGTTAGTAGGCATGAGCACTGAACAAATGACTGGTCAATTACCCAGCTGATGAAGTAGAAGGAATACTGGTCTTGAAGTCAGTATCCCTGTGTTGGAGTTCCATTCTACAAATTACTTGTTTTGTGACTGACCTTAACCCAATACTGAGCATGTTCTTTGGCCCATTGAAAGTGCTTAATAAATGCTCATTGATGCATGGACAGATGGATGGATGGATGGATGGATGGATGGATGGATGTTTGCATCCCCTTTATCCTCTCTAAGCCCCAGTTTGGACCTCAGCAAAAGGATATAATGACACTTTAATTACATAAAATGAGATCATATTTCTAAAGCATAGTGTCTGGCATGTAGTAGATGCCTAATAAATGCTTGTTCTCTTCCCTTATTCTTTTGTTACCTACCATCACGAAAGCTTAAAGTGCTGAAAAAATGTACTGCTGTTGTCCAAGCTGAAGGCAACTGTCACAGGATGACAGGTGAGAGCTGGAAGGGACATCAAAGGCCATCTAGTAGAACACTTTCAGTTTATGGAAAAGGAAACTGAGGTGCAGGTACATGAAGGGACATATCTATAGTAATAAAGGTAGTTCAGGGGGACTATTGAGATTTAACTCAAGGTCTTCTGATGCCAAGTCTAGCTCTCTTTCCACTAAATCAGTCAATCAACAAATGCTTGGGAAAGGTGCTAGAAACAGCTTCCCCTTACCAAGTTTATATTCTTCCATGATGGCTCCTACATTGACATCACAGCAAAAGAAACTCACTTTTTCTCTTATAAATAAAGCTACAGTTTAGTGGGAAATATCTCTCTAGAAAAGGGAGAAGAGAATAAAAGCATTAAATCACATACAAGCTTCTAATTACAACATAGAATTCTTCACTTTCTTCTTAAGAATGCCAACTATTATTTGTACCTGTTTTATTTTCTTGATTATGTTGCATGTCCTTTCAATTAAAAGAAAGGCAGCCTGGTGTAGTGGATAGAGATCCAGCCTTGAACCCAAGATAGCCCTGGGTTCAAGTTCTATTTCTGACACATAGAAGACCCTGAGGATGTCACCTGATTTCTCGATATTCTAGGCTACTTGCTATGACTATAAGTTGCAGAGAAGGTGCCTACCCTCATTAGAGGAGGGAGTTTCCTCACCTTGGAGTTACATTAAGGACACTAATGAAATCAGATTCACAGTGCTTATCTTAAGAGAGTTCCTTATTGCTTTAGAATTCTATTGGATTTATTGTTTCACAGTAAAATAAATTGCATTCCCCATTGAGGGGAATGCTGAAGAGTTTGGTATTAAGGAAATTGACAGCTGGATCTTCTCTTAGGAGAACCTCATAGGAAAAAAGAACACATCAATAGTCTTTTGGAATGCATTTGAACCTGGCTTTGGGAGAGAAATGGTAATGTAAACTGAAGAATAAATATGAGTGGTATTACCAATACAAGGCAGACATTAAAGTTAGTGACCCTGAAAATTCCATTGTTCTGGGTCACAAGTCATTCCCAAATGTCACCACTCCTATCTAGAATTTCTTAGTCTCAAGGGGCCAATCTTTACATTTATATTCCAAGTAGCTCCAAAATGAATGCTTTCTTCCTCCTCTCCCCCTCACTTTTTAGATGTCCATCTCAGCCCAAAAAAAAAAGATTACATGAGGCTTATATCTTTCGGTATAACATTGGCAGGTCTTTTGGGAGGAGGCTCAAATTTGTATTTGGCCTTTATGGATCAGATAACTCAACTTTTGACATAGTAAGAGCATCTCAGAGTTGGGGGAATTCAAAGCTGAAAAGGATTTAGAGGTCACAGAACACAGCATTTGGAAAGAGTGGTGGTAAAACATAAAGAGATGAGGCATCAGAGGACTGAGACAGTACCATATTGACAATTGGGTAATGGTATGACTTTGGGCTCATTTCTTAACCTCTTTAAGCCTCATTTTCCTTATCTGTAAAATGAATGCCATGGACTTGATGACCTCTAAGGTCTTTTCCACCTCAAAATCTATAGGAAGGTTTTGTGTGTTTTTCTGTGATTCAAGAAAGAAGTCTTCTATTTAAACACATGCTTGAAAAAATAATTTCTATTATAATTTATCTGAAAAGTCATCAGTCAATTTCTGCTAAAAAAGACCTCCAAAGAGGTAAGGAAGTCACTACTTCTTGAGGTAGTCCCTTCCATTTTGTAATAACTCTCATTGTTAGGAAGTTTTTTTTTTTTCTTGAAATGCTTTTGTTGTAAAAATCCTTGGCTTATAATATAGCTTAAGATTTGGTACTGCTAAACCTCATTCCTTTACTACTAGTTCTGCCCTCTGGGGCAAAAGAGAACTAACCTAATCTTTCTTCAGTTGGATTGTCTTGAAAACACTAAAATCTGGATAGAGTGCCCCCCAACTTCTATTCTTCATCTTCATTTACTTCTGTTAATTATCAAATCCATTTTTATCATTTTACAGGAAAAAAAAAGTAGAAGCTCAAAGAGGTAGATGGCCAAGGACATATGGGTAGTTGACAGCAGAAACAGGATTCCAACCTATGGCTTTGGACTCCACATTGAGTCATCATACTTCTGATGTAGTCTATTTGAATCTCAAATTGAATGTGAATCCCCTCTACAATGTACTCCACAAGTAACCATCCACCCTTCCAATTCATGACTTCCCTTTATAAAAAAACAAGAAACATAGAATCACAAGATTTCAGAATGGGAAAGAATCTCAGCAGATATATGGTCCAATCCATACCTGAACAAGAATCATCTTTACAATAGACTCAAATGTAGTTAAAAGCAGACAAGTAGGAATATTAAAAGTATCCTTTTCAGATCATAATGCAATAAAAATTATATTAAATAGGAGAACAAGGAAACAGAGATTAAAAAACTAATTGAAGATTAAACAACCTAATCTTAAAAAATAAGTGGATTAAAGAACAAATCATAGAAATAATCAATAATTTCTTTAAAGAGAATGACAATAATGAAACAACATATCAACCTAAGGGGTACAGCAAAAACAGTGACTAGAAAAAAATGTATATCCCTAAATGCTTACCTCGACAAAATAAAGAGGAGACAAATGAATTAGCTATTCAATTTAAAAAAAATTAGAAAAACAAATTAAAAATCCTCAATTAGATACTAACTTGTAAATCCAAAAAATTAAAGGTGAGATTAATAAAATTGGAATATAAAACATTGAATTAATAAATAAAATTAGGTGTTGATTTATGATGAAAAGATAAACAATTGGTAAATTTTATTTAAAAAAAAAACAGAAGAAAACCAAATTACTAGTCTCAAAAATGAAAAAGGTGAGCATATCATCAACAAAGATGACATTAAAGTAACTATAAGGAGTTATTTTGCCCAATTATTATTTTAGAAAAAACAATTGAACAGGTTATAAATGAGGTTATAAATAAGGTTATAAATGAGCTTCCTAAGAGAAAAGAACCAGGACCAGCTGAATTTATGAGTTAATTCTATTAAATATTTAAAGATTAATTAATATCAATATTAAATGAATTATTTGGAATAACAGATAAAGAAGTGATCCTACTAATCTCCTTTTATGAAACAAACATGATACTGATACCTAAACCAGGAAGAGTAAAAACAGAAAAGGAAAGTTATAGACCAATTTCATTAATGTATAGGGATGCAAAAATCCTGAATAAAATACTAGCTAAAAGATTACAACACTATATTACAAAGATACTACATTGTGATCAAGTGGAATTTATACCAGGAATGCAAGGATGGTTTAACATAAGAAAACTATTAACATAATTGATTACATCAATAATAAAAAAAATTTTAAATCACACGATTATATCAATAGATTCAGAAAAAGCTTTTGATAAAGTTCAACATTCATTTATATCAAAAAACACTTGGAAGTATTGGTATAAATGGATTTTCCTTAAACTGATAAAAAGCATTCATCTAAAACTAACAGCAAGCATTACTTGTAATGGGGATAAACTAGAGGCCTTCCTAGTATGATCATGTGTGAAGCAAGGATGCCCACTGTCACAATATTATTCAATACTATATTGGAAATCCTAGCAATAGCAATAAGAGAAAAAGAAATAGAAAGAATCAGAATAGGGAATGAGTTAATAAAACTATCTCTTTTTCGCAGATGATATGATGATATACTTGGAAAATCTCAAAGACTCAATTAAAAGGTTAATTGAAACAATTAATAATTTTATCAAAGTAGGAGGATATAAAGTAAATCCACATAAATCATAAGCATTCTTATATATCACAAACAAAACTCTGCAAGAAGAGATAGCAAAAATACTGTTTAAAATAACTCTAGGGGGGTGGAGCCAAGATGGCAGAGTAAAAGCAGGGACTTCCTTGAGCTCTCCCCCAAACCCCTCCAAATACCTATTAAAAAATGGCTCTAAACAAATTCTAAAGCAGAAGAACCTACAAAAAGACAGAGTGAAACAAATTCCCAGCCCAAGATAACCTGGATGGTTGATCAGAAAGGCATAGTGCACCAGGCAAGGAGAGGAGCGCAGTTAGGCGTGGGCACACAGGCTACAGTGAACCTAGAGCAGGCTTCAGAGGACTGAATCCCAGACAGCTGTGGTGGTTTCCAGACTTCTCAACCCATAAACACCAAAGACAACTGAGAAGGTCAGTGGGAAAAGTCTGTTTCTGCTGTGATGAGAGAGAAACTCAGGATCCAAGCCCTATCCCCCACCTCAGCCCCAGGGCAGGGGTTGCCTCCTGAGCTTCTGACCCACAGACTGAGGAGAAATCGAGTGGCTGATCAGAGGGGAATTGCAGGGATCTTTCTGTTGGTGCAGGATTCTCCTGCTTTGCCTATACTTGGATCTGGGTCACAGTTCCAGGTGACAGTCCTGGGGAGAGGAGGAGCACTGGAATGGTGGAGCTTGTAGTGGCTGTGGAGAGGAAATCCTCACAGTTCCAAGGCAGAAAAGAGTGCTTGTGGTCACTCATAGACCAGAGCATAGTCCAGGAAAGGAGTAAATACCTCACCCTTGATCATAGCACCTTGGAGAACTGAAAATTTATGGGTCCCTAGAGTTATCTCTGAAAACAGCTGTACAGACCCCCAAAGTTTGGGACAGCACATTCTCCACTCTGGAAACAGACCCCTACCTTAACAAAGAGTCTGTAACTTAAGTAATTGGCTGAGATCGTGAGCGAGCAGCACAAAAAAAGAGTCAGACTATATTATCTTACTTTGATGACAAAGAAGATCAAAACATAAAACCAGAAGAAGACAACAAAGTCAAAGCTCCTACATCCAAAGCCTCCAAGAAAAATATGAATTGGTCCCAGGTCATGGAAGAGCTCAAAAAGGATTTTGAGAAGCAAGCAAGAAAAGTAGAGGAAAAACTGAGAGTGATGCTAAAGGAGACCCAAAAAAATACTGAAGAAAATAACACCTTAAAAAATAGCCTAACACAAATGGCAAAAGAGGTCCAAAAAGTCAATGAGGAGAAGAGTGCCCTAAAAAGCAAAATTGGCCAAATGGAAAAGGAAGTCCAAAAGCTTACTGAAGAAAATACTTCCTTAAAAATTAGAATGGACAAATTGGAAGCTAGGGACAATTTGAGAAATCAAGGCACTGTAACACTAACCAAAAGGAATAAAAAATTAGAAGATAATGTGAAATATCTCATTGGAAAAATAATTGACCTGGAAAATAGATCCAGGAGAGAGAACTTAAAAATTATTGGACTATTTGAAAGCTATGATCAAAAAAAGAGCCTAGACATCATCTTTCAAGAAATTATCAAGGAAAACTGCCCTGATATTTTAGAACTAGAGGGCAAAATAGAAATTGAAAGAATCCACCAATCACCTCCTGAAAGAGATCCCCAAAGGAAAACTCCTAGAAATGTTGTAGCCAAATTCCAGAATTCCCAGGTCAAGGAGAAGATATTGCAAGCAGCTAGAAGGAAACAATTCAAGTATTGTGGAAACACAATCAGGATAACACAAGATTTAACAGCTTTTACATTAAGGGTCCAGAGGGCATGGAGTATGATATTCTGGAGGGCAAAGGAGACAGGACTACAACCAAGAATCACCTACCCAGCAAAACTCAGTATAATCCTTCAGGGTAAAAAAATGGTCATTCAGTGCAACAGGGGACTTTCAAGCATTCCTGGGGAAAAGACCAGAGCTGAATGGAAAATTTGACCTTCAAATACAAGACTCAAGCGAAACTTGGAAGAGATAAATAGGAAAGAGAAATCATAAGAGACTTATTAAGGCTGAACTATTTATATTCCTGTAAGGAAAGATAATATTTGTAACTCATGAGTCCTTTGTCAGCATTAGGGTAGTGGGAGGGAAAAAATTATATCTATGTATAGATAGATAGATAGAGGGCAGAGGGTGAGTTGAAGATGAAGGGGTGATATCTGGAAAATAAAGTTAAGGGGTGAGAGAGGATTATACTGGGAGAAGGAAAAAGGGAGAAGTAGAATAAGGCAAAATATCTCACATGAAACAGACAAGAAAAGGCTATTACAGTGGAGGGGAAATGGCAGAAGGTGAGAGGGAATGAATGAATCTTGTTCTCATAGAATTTGGTTTAAGAAGGGAATAACATACACAATGGGGTATGGAAATCTGTCTTACCCTACAGGAAAATAAGGGGGGAAGGGGACAAGAGAGCAGGGGGTTGATAGAGGGGAGGGCAGATTGGGGGATAATCAAAAGCAAACATTTCTGAGGAGGGACAGAGTCAAAAGAGAGAATAGAATAAATAGGAGGTAGGATAGGATGAAGGGAAATATACTTAGTTTTTCACAACAGGACTACTATGGAAGCGTCTTGCATGACTACACATCTATAACCTGTACCAAGGTGCTTGTCTTTTCAATGAGGGTGGGTGGGAAGGGAGGAAGGAAGAATATTTATAACCCAAAGTTTTAAAAACACATGTTAAAAATAAAAAAATTTTAAATAAAAAAATAAAATAACTCTAGACAGTATAAAATACTGGGGAGTACACTGGCAAAACAAACTCAAGAACTATGTAAACAAATTATTAAAAAAACTTTTTTATACAAACAAAATTTGATTTAAATATTTGGAGAAATACTAATTGTTCATGGGTAGGTAGAGACAATATAATAAAAATGGCAAATTTACCTACATTAATTTATGTATCCAATGCACCTCAATTGCCCCCCCAAAAAAATTAACTGAATAAGAAAAAAAATAACAAAATTCATTTGGAAAAACAAAAAGTCAAGTATAGAAAATAATAATAATAATAATAAATGTAAAGGAAGGAGGTTTAGCAGTACCAGATCTTAAATTATATTATAAGACAGGAATTACCAAAACTATGTGGTACTGGCTAAGAAATAGAAAGGCAGATCAATGGAATAAAGTAGATATACAATTTATAGCAACAAATAAACACTAACTTTGTATTTGACAAGGGTAAAAACTTAAGATTTTGAGATAAGGATTCATTATTTGGTAAAAAAAAATTATTGGGAAAACTGGAAAGCAGTATGGCAGAAACTGGACATAGACCAATGTCTTACACCAGTTACCAAGATAAGGTGAAAATGGATACATAACCTAGATGTAAAGAGAGATTGTACAAGAAAATTAAAACATGGAACATATTACTTATCAGACTTTGGATAGGCAAACAATTTATGAATTAAACAAGAGACAGAGGAAAGGTAGGTGTAAAACAGATCATTTTGATTGCAGTAAATCAAAAAAGTTTTGTACAAATAAAATAAATGTAGCCAAGATCAGAAGGAAAGCAGAAAATTGGGAAGAAAAATTTATAATCTAACAGATAAAGCTTTCATATCTAAAATGTATGAAGAAATGAAAATGATTTATAGTCACATAAAATGCTCTGAATCATTATTGTTTAGATAAATACAAATTAAAACAATTTTGAGATATCATCTCACATTTATCATATTGACTAAAATAATAGAGGGGGAATACGACAAATGTTGGAGATGATGTGGAAAAAATAGAACAATAATACACTATTGATGGAACTGTGAACTGATCCGACCATTTTGGCAGCACTGTGATAAGCACTTTATAAATATTATCACATTTCATCTTCACAACAACCCTGGTAGCTACTATTAATAAAATTTTGCATTTGAGGAGACTGGAGCAAACAGAGGTTAAGTGACTTGCCCAAAATCACACAACTAGCATCTGAAGTTGAATCTAAACTTAGTCTTCTTGACTCCAGGCCCAATGTTCTTTATTTACTGTTCTATCTAGCTTCCTACTATAGAAGAATGAGGCTCAAACTTAGTATTTAATATAATTCAGAAACATACAAAAAGGACCATAAAAACACAAGAATGTGTGGGGGAAATGGGTTTTACATGTGAAGTCACACAGTTTCATGAAGAAAAACATCAAACTCTAAGAAATAGGCAGGAAAAGAGAAAAAGGAAAAAGGGGCTGGGTTGATAGAATAAGAGAGTAAAACAAAGTCAAATTTATGTGAGTAGATAAGGTGTGGGATTAAAAGAAAAGAAAGGGCAAAATCCTATCATCCAGATTTGGGCAAGACAAAGAGAATTATAATGAATGCCTTAGGAAACAAAGCAAGGAAAAATAATAAGAAGACAGGATGTACATAAACACAAAAAAAGCATGAATGGGATTAGCTCACCTATAAAATGAAAAAAGGGAAAGCAAAATGCAACAAATACTTTTTACAAGTAACATAGCAGAAACAGAAAGATTCACACAGAGTGTGAAGAAAAGGCTAGAGCAGAATTTAAGATGAATTAAAAAAGGAATAGGCTTAGCAGTTATGGTCTCAGACAAGGCAGAAATAAAAATATCACAATTAAAAGCACCAAACTAAGATGAGACTAAAACAATTAAAGATAATTAAGATAATAATGTCAATACTTAAAACACATGCAACAAAGGACAGAGTACCCAAATACTTAAAGGAAAGGTTGATAGTTTTATGGGAAGAAATTATAGTAAAAATAAAATAGTTGGAGACTAAAATGCATTTCTGTAGAACTTAGATAAATACATTAAAAAAGATAAAGAGGAAAGAATTTAAATACCTAAATGTAATTTTATAAAATTTAGATATGATATATCTTTGACAAATACTGAATTGGAATGAAAAAAAGAATATACATATTTCTCAACTGTTTATGGAATCCATACAAAAATTGACTAGGAAATAGTCAATAAATATGAAATACAATAAATGCAACAAAGCACATCTTTTACTGAGCACAAAACAATGTAAAAGTATTAAAGATTTTTGAAGAAGGCCTTAAAATTATTTGGAGAATACTAAATTTTAGATAATATGTGACTCAAAGAAAAACAATAGAAATTTTCACCAAAGAAATTGATAATAACAGCATGTGAAAACTGATTCAGTCAAAGCAATCCTCACAGGAAAATGCACATATCAAAAACTTTCATAAAACAAAACAACAACAACAACAAAAGATAAAGAAATTGGGCGTGCAACTTTTTTAAAAATCTAAAAAAACCAACAAGTTAAAATAAAAAAACAGTTAATATCAGAATAAAAATTCTAAAAATCAAAGAATTAAAGAAAATTAAAAGCAAAAAAGATGGAATTTTTCAATAAAATAATAAAATTTTAAAAAAATAAAATAAACTACTAGTTAGTTTAATTTCTGCAAAAGACTAAACTACCATTACAAAAATTTTAAAATAAGCAATAGTGGTGAATGAAGAAGAAATAAATGAAATTCTTTGAAACTATTTTGTTCAACTATGTATGTGCCAATACAATTGATAATTTAAATGAAATGGATGAATGTCTAAAAAAAATATGAAATACCCAGATTAATGTAACTATAAGTAGAGAATTGAATAATCAAATATTGGGGGGAAATTGAACACATTATGAATGAAGTCTTCTGGGAGGGGGGAACTGCAAGTAGATAAATTTGCAAATCAATTCTATTAAATACTCAAAAAGCTATTAAATATGCTTTTAAATTTTTCATAACTGTTTACAAACATAAGAAAAGAAGAGATTCTACCAAATTACTTCTATGGCAAAATATAATCTTGATATCTAAACCAGGAAGAAACAAATCAGAAAAATAATATGTGAATGAAATAATAATAACAACTACAGCTAGTATTTCTACAGCACTACAAGGTTTTCAAAGCACTTTACAAATATGATCTTATTTAATCTTTACAGCAAACAGGTAGGAACATGCATTATCTCTATTTTACAGGTGAGAAAATTAAGGCAGACAGAAGTTAAGTAACTTGTAACCATAGTTGAACTTGGTCCCTGATAACTTCAGGTCTGCCACCTACATGCCTCTTCATCATCCTTACTGTCCCCAATTCCTGGAATTCTTTTCCTCCTCATTTCTACCTCTTAGCTTTCTGGGATTCCTTTAAATGCCAGTCAAAATCCTCCCTTCCCCAAGAACCCTGCCTTGATTCCCTTTAATTCTAATGCCTTGCCCCTGTCAATTATCTCCAAATTATACTGTTTACCATGTTTGCACTTTGTTTTTGCATATTGTCTCCCCCAGTAGACTATGAGCTCCTTGAGAATAGGATTTATCTGTGCATTTCTTGGTTTCTCCACCACTTAGTATAGTACCTGGTAGACAGTAGATGCTTAATAAATGTTTATTGACTGTCTCTCTCACACACACACACACACACACACACACACACACACTAAACAAATAAATTAGTAGCAAAGAGACTACAGCAACAAATGAAAAAGATTGTACATTATGACCGAGTAGATTTCATACCAGGAATGGTATGTTTGTTCAATATCAAGAAAACTATAAATATTATAGAATACATTAATAATATAAGGACAACAAAAGTCATTATTATACCAATATGGATGGGGGGAAACTTTTGATAAAATGCAACACCCATTTTCCATGAAAAGTGGTAAGAATCATAGGAATAAATTGACTTTTCCTTAATTTGAGAAGAGTATGTATCTAAAACCAAGAGCCAGGATTATGTATAATGCAGATAAACTAGAAGCTTTTCTAATAAGGACAGGGATAGAGTAAGAACAACCTTATCACCTTAGTATTTTATATAGTTCCAAAAAAAAGTCCGTACCAACAACGAGTTAATAGAGGTAATATGCATAGGCAAAAATAAAACAAAATTATCACTTTTGCAGATCACATATGATGATCAACATAGAAAATCCTCAAGAATAAAGCAAAAAGGGGCAGCTAGGTGGTGTAGTGGATAGAGCACAGGCCCTGGACTCAGGAGGACCCGAGTTCAAATCCAGCCTCAGACACTTGACACTTACTAACTGTGTGACCTTAGGCAAGTCACTTAACTCTGTTACCTCACAAAAAAAAGAATAAAGGAAAAATTAGTTAAAACATTTAATAACTGCAGTAAAATAGCAGGGTATAAAATGAAGCCATGCAAATTATTAGCCTTTGTGCATAATACCAATAAAACTTAGCAGGAAGGAATAAAATATGTATACATATATATTGAAATATGTATGATTATATATATAATATATATATATTTTTTTTTATTTAAGAGTCAACCTGGAATGGTACACATGGGAACTGCTTCTTACAGAAATAAAGACAGAACAACATAAATGAAGAGATATTAATTGCTCGTAGTTTGGGCATAATAATATTTTTTAAATGATAATACTTCCTAAATGAATTTACTTATTTGGCACTATGCCAATCAAGAAAACAAAGGATTGCATTTGAGAGCTATTTTTTCTTTATTTTTTCATCTGTAGAAACAAAAGGTCAAGATTCTCAAGGGAAATAATGAAAAAGATGGTCTGGGTTGGAAGGGAACATGAAAGTACCAGATTTCAAGTTATACCACAAAGCAATAGTCATCAAAATTAGTTGGTGCTTTTAAAAAATATATAAAAGTAAATCATTAGACAGGCAGCTTTAGAAGTGGTACAGTGGATAGAGCACTGGCTCTGGAGTCAGGAGGACCTGAGTTCAAATCCACTAGCTGTGTCACCCTGAGCAAGTCAATCCCAATTGTCTCAAAAAAAAAAAAGTAAATCATTAGAACAGGTTAGGTAGACAATATTCAGAAATGACCACAGGAAAATCATGTTCAATAAACCTAAGGATGGCAATGGTGTGGGTAAGAATTCTTTTTTTGATGAGAAGTTTGGGGAAAACTGGAAAGCAATCTGGCAGAAATTCGATTTAAACAAAGAGCTTACACAGTAAGTTCCAAATGGACACATGACCTAGATAGAGGTCACATCATAAACTTGTTGTTGTTTGTCCTTCATTTGCAAAGAGTACTATTGACATTATGGGGTGATGTCTTGATTTTTGAGTAAATTGGATTTAAGTGAATTAGAGTTGTATAAAGTTGCCCCTTCACTCTCTCTTCCAGAGTCATTGAAGTCTAATGGCAAGACAAAAGTCAAGACACATCATAAACTAAATAGAAGAATAAGGAAGAAACGATGGATGAAAGAAAAGTACATGACCAGACAAAGTGGAGAGTAGATCAGAGAAGATTAAATGGATAATGCTGTTTAGATAAAATTGAAAATATTTGCACAAATAAAATCAATGCAATTATTAGACAGGAAAAAATTAACTGGGAAAAAAATCTTTATGGCAAGCCTGATAACCACAATATATAAAGAACTCAACATTGTTAAAAAAAACAATTTTGAAAATCATAAGGATCCTAAAATGTGAAATAACTAGTCATAACTCTAAAGGACATGTGAAGAAGCATACTACCTACCTCCTAATAGGAGGATAGACTCAAGATATAGAATGAGATACACATTTTTGACCATGTTAAATACATGAATTTGTTGTTTCTTGACTGCTTATTTTTTGTGAAAATTGTGCTTTTTTTTTTTATACAGAGGGACTAGGAATCAACATGAATTATTTTTCATCTTGAATCAATTTGGATGATTATACTGCTTTGACTTTGTGATGCAGGTAGATGTGCCACACATCTTATGATCGACTGAAACGATCAGAAACACTTCTGAGTCTAAGTCTAAAAATAGCAGGCAGTCTAACAATATAGCAAAGTAGTTAGGCAGCAAACTAGGTTAGTGGCAGAGGAGCTCTAGTTCAAAGGATTTCAGTTCAAGAAGTGGATCCAAGGTTCTGAGACAAAAGCACTTTTGAAGGAGTGAGAAGGGAGGAATAGTTTCTTTTAGTCTTTGCCCTCTTCCCACTGCCCACATCATCAGAGGCTAGACTGGACATAGTGCGTCCAGCTGGGATCACAGAGACTGGACCACTAGGAGGCAATATACATATCTGAGAGCAGTGTTCACCCAAGGAAGGGCAGCTACAAAACAGTGACCCTTCATAACAGAGAGAAGTGGCAGCTTCCAAGTCCACTAAATCTAGCAGAGCTCTACCTGAGAATAATGTCACGAGTACAAAAGCAGAAAAGGCCAAGGCTCCAACCCATACTGCTTCCTCCTTCAAAGCAGACTTTCTCAAAACCACTCAGATGCCTTCATAGAGGCAGTCCTCCCCTCTCCTCTTGCACATGGCTGGCCTATATAACCTTTCAGTGTGAAGTAAAGCACTCAGGGCAGCTGAAGCCCCTCCCATCCTGATTCTTCCTTCCTGCCAGTCTGAAGCCTTCATTTTGGGATTAAGGAGAATGTTTCAAACATTCTTTCATCATCCTGTGCTTCAACTGAATCCCATCCCCCTAAAGAGGTTCTTCCCTTCCCATCCCAGAACAATTCCATTATGTGTTCCACTCTTCTATGGCTCTTGTATAAAGCTTGCTGGAGCTAAATCATTGACCACTAACCAGAAACATAAAATTTTTCTGGGCAAAACATGCACTACCTACTATACTTTTTTTCCTTATAAATTCTAGAGGCACGGGGTGGGGGTGGGGAAAGTTCTGGGTTCTCAAAGTCAGCAGTACTACAGAAGTTTAAATTATCACTCCCAGAAAGACAAAATAAAGGAGCCTCTCCAACTTTTTAGGGGTTGATCTATCAAACAATGAGGAAAATGACCACGATGCTGTAGCCAGGCCAGCAATAATGATGCTATCCACAGACAAGCGAGTCAATGAAGGAAGAAAAAAAAAGACAACTATAGAAAATGTCCATTTTTTTTCCATTAAGACTCATGTCAGGGAAGGAGGGAAATGTAAATACTTGCCAAATACATTAGTTTTTTTTTTACTTTTTCCAATTACAAGCAAAAACAATTTTAACCATTTTTATTAATTAATTTATTTTGATATATCACCAATCATTTCCATAAGCTTTTGAGTTTTAAATTTTTCTCCCTCCCCATACTTTCCCACCTCCTTCCCCAAGATGGCATGCAATCTGATATAGGCTATATGTATACATTCCTATGAAACATATCACATTAATCATGTTGTAAGGAAGAATTAGAACCAATAGAAGGAACTACAAGAAAGAAGAAATAAAACAAAAGAAAAAAAAGAGCAAAAAGTATGCTTTGATCTGCATTCAAACTCCACAGTTCTTTCTCTGGATGTGGATAGCATTTTCCATCATGAGACTTGGAGATGTATTAGATCCTTGCATTGCTGAGAAGGGTTAAGTCTATCAAAATTAGTCATCACACAACCTGACTGTTAACTGTGTACAATGTTCTCCTGGTTCTGTTCACTTCACTCAGCATCAGTCCATATAAGTCTTTTCAGGTTTTTCTGAAGTCCTCCTGATCATCATTTCTTATAGCACAATAGTATTCCATTACATTCCTATATCACAACTTGTTCAGTCATTCCCCAATTGATGGGCATCCCCTCAATTTCCAATTCTTGGCTACCACAAAACAAATGCTATAAATATTTTTGTACATGTGGGTGGATCTTTTCCCCTTTTTTATGATCTCTTTGGGATACAGACCTAGTAGTAGTATTGCCAGATCAAAGAGTATGCACAGTTTTATAGCCCTTTGGCCATAGTTCCAAATTGCTAACCAGAATGATTGGATCCATTCACAACTCCATCAACAATGCATTAGTGCTCCAATTTTCCCACATCTTCTCCAACATTCATCATTTTCTTGTTTTGTCATGTTAGCCCATCTGATAGGTGTGATGTGGTACCTCAGAGTTGTTTTAATTTGCATTTCTCTAATCAAAAGAGATTTAGAGCATTTTTTCATATGACTATAGATGACTTTAATTTCTCCATCTGAGAACTGCTTGTTCATATCCTTTGGCTATTTGTCATTTGGGGAATGACTTGTATTCTTACAAATTTGACTCAGTTCTCTACATATTTTAGAAATGAAGCCTTTATCAGAGATACTGGCTGTAAAAATTGTTTCCCAGCTTTCTGCTTTCCTTCTAATCTTGGTTGCATTGGCTTCATTTGTTGCAAGACCTTTTTAATTGAATGTAATGAAAATTATCCATTTTGCATTTCATAATGTGTTCTATCTCTTGTTTGGTCACAAACTCTTTCTCTTCTCCATAGATCTAACAGGTAAATTATTCCTTGCTCTCCCAATTTGCTTATACTTTCACTCTTTATATCTAAATCATGTACTCATTTTGACCTTATCTTGGAATACAGTGTGAGATTTTGGTCTATGTCCAGTTTCTGCCGTACTATTTTCTAGTTTTTCCAAGTAGTTTTTGTTAAATAGCGAGTTCTTATACCAGAAGCTGGAGTCTTTGGGCTTATCAAGATTACTATAGTCATTGACTTCTATTCCTTTTCCTAACCTATCCCACTGATCCACCACTTTGTTTCTTAGCCAGTATCTCATTATTTCTTGTAACACAATAGTATTCCATCACAATCATATATGGCAACTTGTTCTTCCATTCCCCTATTGATGGAAATCCCCTCCATTTTCAATTCTTTGCCACCACAAAAAGAATTGCTACAAATATTTTTTGTAGATATTGGTTCCTTTCCTCTTTTTTTTTAAATCTCTTTGGGATACAGATCCAGTAGTGGTATTGCTGGTATGTACTCAAATATATTAAATTTCAATGAAAATTGCCACAGTTGTTTTAAGTTGCAATGATTGAGGATCACCGACAAAATGAAGGGAATTTAAAACACACACACACACACAGAAATGTATTTTAGGAACAGCATGAGATAGTGGAGGGGAGGATAACATTGAGAGGCTGCCATTAAGAAGTGGATTCAGAATGATCTGGTTTCAAATTTAGCCTGATGCATGACTTCGGGCAGGTCATGTACTGTCTCGGTTCTTGAAGCAACTTTCTATTGCCTGTAAGTTGCAAAGCATTTGATGGTCTACACTGGCAGAAAAAGTTCTACAAGACGGCTTCTAAACACTTACAAAATTATAAATCTAGATTTTAAAAAAAGACTAGCAGTCAACAGAGTTTGTAATAGAAATTTCAAGGGCTCTGACCCCACTTGTACTCCATTGGGTAGAAACAATTGAGCTGAGCACCAAATTAGCAAAAAACAATTAGCCCTTGAAGCCACATACCAATTAAGCTTTTCCCCTACTAGCCCCACCCTGCATTCTCTACCTTGCTGAGGTCTCCCAACAGTGGCCTTAAGGTGCCCCCTTAACTAACTCTCTTCTACCTCCATGGGTGCCATCTTTGATCTTTCTGCCCAAATAGCATTTTCATTACCCCAACCAAAATAAATTTGTTGCCTGAAAACAAGAATATTTTTTAGTGACATCCATAAAGTTCAAGAAATCCATCATTTTAAGATGAGCTCTGCTCCTAATTTGTCATGTGGCCTTGATCATCACTACTTGAACTCCTCTCAGTTTCTTCATCCAAAAATCAATAATTAATTTAACAGGCCCTTAACAGGACATCACTCTGTCCTAAGCAGTGTGCTATGGTCTGGGGACCCAAGAACAAAAGCAAAGGAAAAAAAAGGCAGGGAGAGAGGGGGGAGTAGATTCAATTAAATAGTCCCCAAAGTTGCCATGGTCTGAAGCAATTTATGGTACTAAGAAATGAAAGAAAAAATAGTAATAGTAATACCCTGTTAAATTTGATGCGGACCTCATAAAAACCACAAGTTATGCATGGTAGATTCACAGTTCCATCTACAAGTTCCTTCCTCTATACTTCTTTGTTTATGGAAATGTCCATATTTATCCATCACTAGCAAGTTCATCATATAGCTATGGATAGATATAGATACAAATATAGTTTTGTTTTGTTCTAAGAAAGAGCAGCACTAGATTGAGAACAAAGCAGCCTGGGTTTGAACTTTGACTCATTCATTTATCATTCATGTGACTTTGGACAAGTTCTTTCACTTTTCGCCTCTCAGGGCCTCAGTCTTCTCATTTATAAAATAAAGGGGTGAGGAGCAGCCTGCATGACATATCTATCCAAGGTTCTTTCCACTTGGAAAGTTTTTTGATTCTACTGGAAGCTTGGTAATTCAATTCTCTGATATTGGAGGGGGGGAATCTAATAAAGTACAAGGTGGTTCATTTCTGTGAGTCACGGGAAATTCTGTATTAGAGGGAAAAGTGTCATTTTATGAACTGCTGAAAGGCTTTGACATCGATTTAATAAAGGTACAGACTCATGGTTTGTCACAGAGCAAAAGAGTCCAAGCTTTCCCCTCATGACTCGGATTGGTTTTTAAATCTGACTGTATGACTTTGCCTTTTCCTCCAGCACATGCAACTTTGATGAGCTGACTAATAAACCCAACACAGGAAAGCCACTCTCCCTTACTTCCAGAAAATCCTTAGCAACTTCTGGGAGTTGTAAGCAAAGACAGATCATTCTTACCTTTCCGAGAAGGAGCAGTTTTTCTGGCGCTGGAAATCTCCTCACACCAACATGCCTCTCACAAAAGATCTCCTGCACCCGTCTCCCTAGGAGGAGAAGTGGAAACACAAGAAGAAGCGTCTGGTGCAGAGTCCAAACTCTCATTTCATGGACGTAAAGTGCCCAGGGTGCTATAAAATCACCACTCTCTTTAGCCATGCTCAAACAGCGGTTCTCTGTGTGAGATGCTCCACTGTGCTCCATCAGCCTACTGGATGAAAGGCAAGACTCACAGAAGGATGCTCCTTCAGACAGAAGCAGCATTAATGACTAAATCAAGATGATTGAGAAATTGTAAAGAATAAAACAAATTTGATACAGAAAAAAAGAAGAAGAAGAAGAAGCAAAGACTTGTAACAACCAAGAAAAGCATTCTGGACTTGAAGGCCTTGACTGAAAAAAAGTTAGCAGCTGAACATTCCTTCCCTAGAATGGACAAAGAAACAAGATAAATTCATGAGATTTTGAGCTGGAAATTCAGTTTAATTTAGACAAACATTTAGTAAGCACCTTCTCTAGGTACTGGGGGTGTAGCACTCAGCCTGAACTAGCCACCAACTCAAAATCAAAGACTGGGTCCCCTAGGAGAATGACTGCCCCAGGATTAATGTAATATTCATTACATTTGATAAGAACTGGATAAGAACATTACTTTGATAAGAACTGGATTTTCTCTCTTACCAGAGTTAAGCCTAGAAATTATATTGCTTAAGGCAACTCCATTTGGGTGTGGGGAGGGGGGAGGTATAATTGTGGTCCCTAGAGAACACTTACTGCTCTTCCTATGGATGCCCCACATCTGCCTATCCATCGCCCCAGGAAGAACATGGTCCTCATTCCTGGAGGGCCCAGGGATCTGAAATGTGTCCACTTAATGAATATTACATTAATCCTGGGGCATAATAATAAACATTCTGAATTCCTAAGATTTCGTTCTCAAGCCCCTGTCAGTGTATTTGTCTTTAATAGTAAGCAAGTAGACAAAATTAGCTTAGAGCAAAGATATTTACTGTAATGAGTTTATAAGAACCATAGTAACAAAACATTCCCCATACAATCCTAGGTTGTACACTCCCACAATTATATGTACTGTGGTATCAATAGGAAGAATGGGAAGATACTAGTAGTATAGACTAGTACTATACTAATAAACCAGTACTATACTAGTCTATACTAGTGGGGAGATACATATAGTTAATATATGTTGCCTAGGAAACTCACACCTTCAGGACTCCAGTATTCCAATTCCTTTCCCTTCTCATGGTAACTTCATCATGTTACCCCTTACTATAATGTGTCTTGGGACAGATCACTCATATGGGCTCCCTGGACTTCTCTCTACAAAGCTCAATTCCCAATAGCCAAGGCTGCTTCTCTTCTTAGCTTAGGTTAATGGGTAGCTAGGTGGCACAGTGAATAGAGGACTGGGCCTAGAGTCAGGAAGACTCACTTTTATAATTTCAAATCTGGCTTTAGACATTGCTAGCTGGAGTGACCTTGAGCAAGTCACTTCACCCTGTTTGCCTCAGTTTCCTCATCTGTAAAATGAACTGGAGAAGGAAATGGCAAACCACCTTTCTTTTGCCAAGAAAATCTCCAATGGGATCAGGAAGGGTCCAACATGATTGAAATAATGGAACAACAACAACAAACGCACTTTTCAAAGCTATCTCCCTTCCACTTTTACTCTCAACTGGCTTAGTTCGATCTCTGATAAACCATGGTATTTTCTGCTACTAGACACCATGGACAATGAGTGTGGGGGAGGAGAGAAAACCATTCCCCCAGAGACAAGAAGCTATTCCTTCCAAAGGGTTGGGCTCCTCCTGGCTCTCTTCTCTCCTGCCAGAGCTTACAGTTCTCAGGGCTGCTCCCTAATTAAACTCCCAGAGAAAATGCCTCATTCTTTTTAAATTTAGAGATCAGTATTGTGGGTAAAACTTGGCCAGGCGATAGTTAGTTGCCATATAATCCCATCAGGTTTGATCATTGCACTTCACATCTTCCATTTTAAGGATTCCATTCCTCTCTGGACTCACCAAACTTCTTTCTTCCCCATGCCCAGCAACCTTTTCCTGCTGGAGATGACTGCATCCCTTCAGTTCCTTGTTCTTATTGGTCAGTTCCTCTCAGAAGCCCCATTGTAACAAAAGCGCCCAGAGCCACGTTTCCTCCTCCATTCCTCTCTGGGCTCCACTCCTGACTTGCTGGATTTCTTTCTTGAGCATAGACCCAAATAGGCACCTTCTCCTTTCTTCCCAGCTGTTCTGGACTTTAATACCACGGCTCAACTGCAGCCTCATCCTGGAATTTCTCTTAGCATCTGAGTTCTCTTAACTTCTAAATCTTAAGCCCCCTTCCCTCATTAGTGAGTTATTATGAAAGCTTTTGTTTTGAGGAGGGGCCTGAGTCAGCTAATCTTGATTCCCCTCCTGTTTCTGCTTCTAATTTTGCAGAATTAGTCCAAACCATGCCTTTCTGTGGGTTCCCTCCCCTTTCAATTTTTACTTTGGCTCCTTTTCCTGTGTTAACTTCTCCATTTCAAATGCAATCTCCTTGAGGACAAAGACTCTATTTTTGCTGGCATTTGTATCTCCAGTCCTTAACACTGTGCTTAGAACAGTGAGCCTAGAATGACAGTTGACTTGACTTTAAAGACACACAAAGTGTAGGCACACGTTTGTGTTTGATTTAAGACCTTAACACCTGTTGTCTCTGTTGCCTGCTACTCCTGTCTGTAATTGCATC
>NW_020954615.1:4369100-4375213 GCF_900497805.2 Vombatus ursinus | reverse complement strand
ATCCCTTCCCTTAAGGAACTGACGTTTATATTGTGTTGGGGAAGGGAAGCAATGTACAGATAGATGAGTGAATACAGAATATGCATAAAAACCTCAGAGGTCATTGAGATAAACTTCTTAATTTTGTGGTAGAAGAAGCTCCCACTAAGGCAAAACGGTGTGACCAAAGTCACATAGAATTCACTTATCCTGCTTCCTAGTTTAGTGTTCAGTCTACTAACCACAATCTGCAATTATAATTCATTAAGGAAAATGACTTTGATAAGAACTGGATTTTCTCTCTTACTGGAGTTAAGCCTAGAAATTATATTGCTTAAGGCAACTCCATTTGGGTGTGGGGAGGGGGGAGGTATAATTGTGGTCCCTAGAGAACACTTACTGCTCTTCCTATGGATGCCCCACATCTGCCTATCCATCTCCCCAGGAAGAACATGGTCCTCATTCCTGGAGGGCCCAGGGATCTGAAATGTGTCCACTTAATGAATATTCTTTTATATAGCAAAGTATTGACTCCTCCTAGCAACATACTAATTAAATCACCTGGTATGTGCCAGGAACTGTTCAAGGAACTGAGGGTAGGAAGAAAAAAATGAAGTGGTACCTGCCCTCAAGGAGGCTATTCTCAAAGGACCAATGACCCTTAAATACCTCCTCTATGAAGGAAAGTGAATTATAGTCAGGAGATGATTTTCCAACCTACTCCTTCTCCCTGGGCTGCCCAGGGTCACACACATTTCTAGAAGCTAATTGGGCAGTTAGGTTACATAATAATGATGAAGCTTCAGTTTCCTTATCTGTAAAGGGGGGATAATACCACCTATCAGGAGTGATATGAAGATAAAATAGGATATATTTAGGAGGTGTGTTACAAAACTTAAAGAACTATATAAATGGTAGGTATTATTACCAGCCTTTCATTCCTTGTTACTGACAAGCTCTTCCCTGATTGCACATGGAGATCATTCATTCCTCAGAGATCAAGAAGTTGCTTTTTCCTTACACTGCCCCACTCCTCTTTCTATAGCTTCATAATTATTATGTAAAACCAACTTTTCAATGGTCTTTGTACTTTTATTCTTTCTTCATGTCTCCATATCTTGCATCCCTTGACACTCACACAATCCAAGTTAATAGTTTCCCTCTGCATCTTCATATCTTTTTGATTCTTTGTATTCCCCCTGGAAGTATTTTTTTTCCAGTATTCCAAGGAATACTTCATTCTCCCTGATGATCTGGAGAGCATAACAGCATTCTTCCAGTCCTTTGGCCTTTCACCTCAGTCATGTTTTAATTCTGACTCTCCATGACCCCATTTGGGGTTTTCTTGACAATGATGATAAAGTGGTTGGCCGTTTTGTTCACCAGCTCATTCTACAGAGGAGGAAACTGAGGCAAACAGGGTTAAATGACTTACACAGGGTCAGAAAGCTAGTAAATGTTTGAGAACAGATTTGAACTCGGGAAGGTGAATCTTCCTGAATCTTCCAAGACCAGCACTCTATCCACAGAGCCACCTAGCTGTCCCATTTTGACCTTAGCCTCCAAAATAAAAACCACCTAGTATTTTGGGGTTTTTTTGTTTTACTGTTTATATTTCTTTATTTTTAACATACGTTTTTAAAACTTTGGGTTACAAATTTTCTCCCTTCCTTCCTCCCCACCCACCCTCACTGAAAAGGCAAGCATCTCGATACAGGTTATAGATGTGTAGTCATGCAAAATACTTTCATAGTAGTCCTGTTGTGAAAAACTAAGTGTATTTCCCTTCATCCTGTCCTACCCCCCATTTATTCTATTCTCTCTTTAGACCCTGTCACTCCTCAGAAGTGTTTGCTTTTGATGATCTCTTTCCCCAATCTGCCCTCCCTTCTATCAACCCCCTGCTCTCTTGTCCCCTTCCCCCCTTATTTTCCTGTAGGGTAAGATAGTTTTCCATACCCCATTGTGCGTGTATTCCCTCCTTAAGTAAAATCCTATGAGAATAGGATTCACTCATTCCCTCTCACCTTTCCCCATTTCCCCTCCACTGTAAAAGCCTTTCTTGTCTGTTTCATGTAAGATAATTTACCCCATTCCACTTCTCCCTTTCTCCTTCTCCCAGTATTATCCTCTCTCAACCCTTAATTTTATTTTCCAGATATCACCCCTTCATCTTCAACTCACCCTCTGCCCTCTATCTATCTATTTATACATACATATAATTTTTTCCCTCCAACTACCCTAATACTGACAAAGGACTCATGAGTTACAAATATCATCTTTCCCTGCAGGAATGTAAACGGTTCAACCTTAATAAGTCTCTTATGATTTCTCTTTCCTATTTACCTCTTCCATGTTTCACTTGAGTCTTGTATTTGAAAGTCAAATTTTATATTCAGCTCTGATCTTTTCCCCAGGAATGCTTGAAAGTCCCCTGTTGTACTGAATGACCATTTTTTTACCCTGAAGGATTATACTCAGTTTTGCTGGGCAGGTGATTCTTGGTTGTAGTCCTGTCTCCTTTGCCCTCCGGAATATCATACCCCATGCCCTCTGGACCCTTAATATAGAAGCTGTTAAATCTTGTTTTATCCTGATTGTGTTTCCACAATACTTCAATTGTTTCTTTCTGGCTGCTTGCAATGTTATCTCCTTGACCTGGGAATTCTGGAATTTGGCTACAATATTCCTAGGAGATTTCCTTTGGGGATCTCTTTCAGGAGGTGATCGGTGAATTCTTTCAATTTCTATTTTATCCTCTGGTTCTAAAATATCAGGGCAGTTTTCCTTGATAATTTCTTGAAAGATGATGTCTAGGCTCTTTTTTTGATCTTGGCTTTCAGGTAGTCCAATAATTTTTAAGTTCTCTCTCCTGGATCTATTTTCCAGGTCAATTATTTTTCCAATGAGATATTTCACATTATCTTCTATTTTTTCATTATTTTGGATTAGTGTTACAGTGCCTTGATTTCTCAAATTGTCACTAGCTTCCAATTTCTCCATTCTAATTTTTAAGGAAATATTTTCTTCAGCAAGCTTTTGGACTTCCTTTTCCATTTGACCAATTTTGCTTTTTAAGGAATTCTTCTCCTCTTTGGCTTTTTGAATCTCTTTTGCCATTTGGGCTAAGCTATTTTTAAGGTGTTATTTTCTTCAGTATTTTGGGGGGGTTCCTTTAGCATCACTCTCAGTTTTTCCTCTACTTCTCTTACTTGCTTCTCAAAATTCTTTTTGAGCTCTTCCATGACCTGGGACCAATTCATATTTTTCTTAGAGGCTTTGGATGTAGGAGCTTTGACTTTGTTGTCTTCTGGTTACATGTTTTGATCTTCTTTGTCACCAAAGTAAAATAATATAGTCTGACTCTTTTTGAGCTGCTTGCTCATGGTCCCAGCCAATTATTTGAGTTATAAACTCTTTGTTAAGGTAGGGGTCTGTTTCCAGAGTGGAGAATGTACTGTCCCAAGCTTTTGTGCAGCTGTTTTCAGAGATACTTCTAGGGACCTGTAAATTTTCAGTTCTTCCAAGGTGCTATGATCAAGGGTGAGGTATTTACTCCTTTCCTGGACTATGCTCTGGTCTATGAGTGACCACAAGCACTCTTTTCTGTCTTGGAACTGTGAGGAGGGTTTCCTCTCCACAGCAACTACAAGCTCCATCACGCCAGTGCTCTTCCCCTCCCCAGGACCGCCACCTGGAACTGTGACCCAGATCCAAGCATGGGCAAAGCAGGAGAATCCTGCACCAACAGAAAGATCCCTGCAATTCCCCTCTGATCAGCCACTCAATTCCCCCTCAGTCTGTGGGCCAGAAGCTCAGGAGGCAACCCCCACCCTGGGGCCAAGGTTGGGGAATGGGGCTTGGATCCTGAGTTTCTCTCTCACTACCACAGAAACAGACTTTTCCCACTGACCTTCTCAGTTGTCTTTGGTGCTTATGGGTTGAGAAGTCTGGAAACCACCACAGCTGTCTGGGATTCAGTCCTCTGAGGCCTGCTCCAGGTTCACTGTAGCCTGCGTGCCCATGCCCAACTGTGCTCCTCTCCTTGCCCGGTGCGATATACCTTTCTGATCAACCATCCAGGTTATCTTGGGCTGGGAATTTGTTTCACTCTGTCTTTTTGTGGGTTCTGCTGCTTTAGAATTTGTTTAGAGCCATTTTTTATCGGTATTTGGAGGGGTTTGGGGGAGAGCTCAAGCAAGTCACTGCTTTTACTCAGCCATCTTGTCTCTGCCTCCCAGACTACCTAGTATTTTATATGTATACTGTACATGTTAGTTGGTTCAAGTGGGGGGGCTGAGAATAAGCATTGCACCCTAAACATATAATTGCAAAATTACACCAGGTTTCCATATTTGCTTGAAATGAGATCTTTAGTCTATTTTTCCCCCATTGGTGATAGAGAGAGGTGGCTCTCTTGTCTTACCCTCATAGTTGAGTGCTATGATGGCAAACTAGGAGTCAATTGCTGGAGATTTCAGAGTAAGTCTTAATTTATTTATAACAGGCATTACATTTTCATACAGTTGGGCAAGGCTATCCTATCAGCAGTCTTAAACTGGCTACCAGTACAAGCCATGAACCCAATTATTTAATTAGATATAATTACCTGCCTTGCTTCTCATTATCTACTGATTTTCAGATACCTCTTTGTACATCCATACCTGCTTGACTCTCTTAAAAGGAGTGTTGTAAATTGGTTTCATGTTAAATGTAGAAGATTCTCAAGAATGAAATCCTGAAGACACAAGGGAAATAACTCCGATGAAAAGGAAAAATGAGATTTTTTTCTGAAAATACTGATGTGGATGCACAGGGAATTCACCAAATACCTTAGAATTTAAAAAAAAATGTTTAGAATATGGCAGCAAAGACAGGTTACAGGAGACAAAAAAAATACCATGAGGATAACTAAAGCTCAGAATGAGTTGAGACTGGCAAGGGAAGGGAAGGACCCCAAAACAGGATGTTTTACCTATTTGTCCTTGTTCAGTCATTTCATTTGTGTCTGACTCTTCGTGATCCCATTTGTGGTTTTCTTGGCAAAGATACTGGAGTGATTCGTCATTTCCTTCTCCAGATCATTTTTACATATGAGGAAACTGAGCAAATAGGGTTAAGTGACTTGTCCAGGATCACACAGCTACTGTCTAAGGTCTCCCTGACTGCAGGTCCAGTGTTCTATCCACTGTACCACCTAGCTGCCCACTGGTTTACCTTTATTGGGGGGGGGGGGGGGAATCAAAGAAGAGAAAGGAAATGTGCTTGCAGTGAATAAGATGACAGTAAACGACATCAGAGAAGAGGAAGAGTTGGTCAACTATTTTGCTTCTGTTTTCTCTGACAAGGAGAATGACCTTTGCACTGAAAATTATCGGGGGTGGGGGAGGACTAACAAGGAATACCAAAAGTAGGTAAGAACACATTAAGAGAGAATGTATTTATTCTTCAAGAATTCAGGTCACCTAACCCAGATGAACCACATCCCCAGGTCCTGCAAGAACTGGCAGCTGTGATTGCCGAGGCCCTGTCAGTGACATTTGAAAAATAATATAAAATAAGAGACATGGAACATGATTATAGAAGGGCAGATATGGAGCAATATTCTTAAGAGAAAAGAGTCTTCCTTCAGGGGATTTAGACAGCCCTGCTCCCACATACCTGTTTCAGCAAATACCAGGCCAAATAGTGACCAATAAATCCAGTGGCAAACCATAGCAAATGACTCATTTTAGATCTTCCATTCCAGAATTGTGCAAGAAGTCATTCAGAAGCTTGAGGACAATAAGAAAGGCAGCCAGCAGCAAAGGTAGAGCACAAGTATAAGACTGCCTCTCTGGTGTAAGCAGAGATAGGACCTGTGTAGCCAGAAAGGATCTATATCCAGAGGCAGCAAGGATGGAGGGTTCCCATGGAAAAAAGATTCAAGGTGATCAGAAAGTCCCAGAGTGGGGACATTAGAAGTGCTGGAGAGTGGCAGCAGGCAGTGACAAGCATGATGTCACAGCCCTCAGACTGGAAGACCCCAAGCTCAGACCCTCTAAGGCTCTTTACATTCTATCCTGAGATGAGAGGAGAGAGAGAAAGGAGAGAGAGAGAGAGAGAGAGAGAGAGAGAGAGAGAGAGAGAGAGAG
>NW_020954615.1:4344971-4369090 GCF_900497805.2 Vombatus ursinus | reverse complement strand
AGAGAGAGAGAGAGAGAGAGAGAGAGAGAGAGAGAGAGAGAGAGAGACAGAGCCAAGAAACTCTTCTACTCTGAAGCTCAAAGAACCAGAGGGGCCTAACCTATAGCAAGCAGGGATCAGCACAGAGAACCAGAGGACCCAGAGTAAGAAAAGGAAAGGAAGACTCCCCCTCAAAATATAGTAGAAGACAGAGTCTGGCACCAGAAGAAAGGAAATGAGCATTTATTTAGTACCTACTATGTGCTAGGTGCTGTGCCAAAATGTTATCTCATTTGATCCTCACAACAACCTTGGGAGGTAAGTGACATTATTATCCCCATTTTACAGATGAGGAAGTTGAGGCTGACAGAGGTTATATAACTATTTGAACTGAGTTCTTCCTGATTCCAGCCCCAGTGTTCTATCCACTATGCCACTTAGCTGCCTCACTGACATAAATCCTCAATTAAGAAAACACCAACCAGTATCAAAAATTATTACAAATTTGAAGATACTCCCAAAGAAGGTTAGAATAGCATCATAACAACTATAAGCAGAGACAAAAGAAAAAGATGGATTTTTTCATAAAAAGACTACATAAATATGTAGAAGAAATGAAATAAGATAAAATATGAACATCACAATCTGTTGCTTACAAGAAACACATTTTTAAAATAAATACATATGCAGATTAAGTGAGGCCTGAACAAAATTAAAATGCATCAAGAGAACCTAAAAAAGCAGAGGTTGCAATCAAACTACCCGATAAAGCAAAAACAAACATTTGAAACCCAAAGAGGGATTAACAACAAGTTAATATTATATTAAAAGGAACCATAGACAAAAAGTCATTATCAATATCAAACTTATATGTTCCAAATGCCTTAGCATTTAAAGTCATGATGAAAATGTCAAAAAGACAGAGATAGTAATACAATAATAAAAGATTTCAATGGTCATCTCTTGGTTTCAGATGAGTCTAAAAGAAAGATAAACAGAAAGAATTATCTGAATCCTACTGTGCACAGTTATATGTTAACAAAACTGAATTCAAATGTGACCTCAGATACTTACTAACTGTGTAACCCTGGGAACATCACTTAACCTCAGGTTTCTCTACTCCACTTCACGAATTCTTTGCTATCAGAAAAAGTGCAGCTTAAATATTTTGATGAATATGAGGACTTTCTTTCTTATCAATGGCTTCTTTGGGGTACCAACCCAGTAATGGAGTCCCTGGTTCCAAGGGTATGAACATTTTAGTCATTTTATTTGTGTAATTCCAAATTGCTTTCCAAAATGATTTTGCCATTTCAAGTCTCCACCAACAATGTATTCATGTGCCTTTCATTCCAAAGCCCCTCCAACATTGACTATTGCCCCTTCTGTTATCTGTGACAATTATCAAGTTGCAAGGTAAACCTCAGGCTTGTTTAGGTTTGATTTGCTCTTCTTGTTGGCAATTTGTAGCAGAGGTATCAAACTTGCTGCCCCTGAAAAACTTTGGAGTTCTACCCACCAGATTAAAATTTAATTAGGAATTGTTTAACAAAATAAATAAAAATACAATACAAATAGTTGATATTAATTTGTAACTTTCTGGGCCAATATGTTACTTGTAAGAATCAGTTTCTTTTTTAGTTTGACACCACTGATTTGGAGAAATCTTTCATGTGATTGTGAATATTTTACAATTCTTTTGAGAATTGTGCATTCATATCCTTTAACCACTTATCTATTAGGGAATGGCATTTCATTACATATCTATCTATCTATCTGCACACATTTATATATGTACACATATGTTATATATTTAGTTTACATATCTTGGATGCCAGACTCATCAGAGAAACTTGATAAACAGATGATTTTTATTATTATTATTATTTCTTTACCATTTGACCACTTCCTTTCTTATCCTGAATTCATTAACGTTGTCTGTGTGGAAGCTTTTCAGTTTCATATAATCAAAGCTATCTATTTTATCTTTTGAAATTGCTTCTATCCCTTATTTGGTTAATAATAAATATCCTACTCATAGTTATGAGAGGTATTTGACCTGTTTTTCTTCTATTTTTGTTAATAGTATGATCTTTAATATTGCGGTCCTACATCTTCTTGGAATGTATTATGGAATATGGTATAGGTTATTGAGCTAAGCCAAATTTTTACCAGACTGCTTTCTGGTTTTCTTAGTAATTTTTATCAAATAAAGATTTGTTTTCCCCTAGGTAATTTGTGTTCCCCCTTTCATTAAACACTGAGTCATTGAGTTCCATTGTTTCTCATTCTCCCTTGTCTAGTCTGTTCCATTGATCTTTCTCTCATCAGATGGTTTTGATAACTGCTGCTTTATAATATAGTTTGAGGTCAAGAAGTGCTATCCCCTCTTTATACTTTTTTTAAATCATTTCACTTGACTTTCTAGATCTTTCATTTTTCCAGTGAATTTTGTTACCTTTTATCAAGTTCTATAAAGTATTCATCCTCCTGATAATTTGATTGGTATAGCATTAAAAATATAAATTAATTTTTGTAGTACTATCATTTTTAATATTGGCATAGCCTAGTCATGAGCACTGAATATTCATCTAGTTATTTAAGTTGTTCTTTAGAGGGCACTTTATAATTGAATCTATGTCCTTTGTGTGGTTTTGGTAGGTCAATCCCCAGATAGTTTATGCATTTTGTAGTGATTTGGAATTCTTTTTTTTTTAATTTTGAGTTCCAAATTCTCTCTCTCCCTCCAACTTCTTCACCAATTATTGAGAAAGCAAGGACTATGATACCCATTATACATGTGAATCATCATGCAAATCATATTTCCATATTACATTTTATAGTGTTTTGGAATGAGGTTTGCCTTTCAATTTTCCCTTATGTTTTTGTTATTATTATATAGAAATGTTGATTTTTAGGGGTTTATCCACAGCACATTGTAAATTAATACATGATCTTAATATTTAAGATCACACTATAAAAAAATGGAAGAGAAAGACATCACACATTTCTTACAGATAGGATAGGAAGGATAAGTTAGGAGATGTATTCTTAACCAAACAAGGGAGAGAGGCACTTGAAAAAGATACAATAAATAACTGATTATATGAAACTAAAAAGCTTCTGAACAAAGAAAATTAATGCACAAAAGATAAGAAGAGAAGTCATTAAATGTGGAAACAAAAATATTTGAATCAAATTTCCCTGATGGCTTTGGTATCCTAGATATAAAAAGAATTATGAGATGGATCTATAAGAACATAAGCCATTCCCCAACAGATAAATGTTCAAAGGATATGAGCAAAATTCTCAAAAGAATTGTGAACTATTAACAACATATAAAAGAATGCTCCAAATCACTAATCAAAAGAAAAAGGAAAATCAAAACAACGTAACAACCTTACATTTTGAAGATTGATAAAGACAAGAGAGAAGCATGCAAACTGATATAGAATGAAGTCAACAGAACCAAGAAAACAATATACACAATGACTACAATGCAAAAGTTAATATTGTAAAAGGGTAAAGAACAAGCATGTCATGAAATAAGAAATGAAAAGAAGCACCACCTCCTCCCCTTGCAGAGGAAGGAGAGTCATTGTTTTATATTGCACACATTTTCAGACTTCTTCAATATATTGGTCAGGTTTTTTTCTGATTTTTCCTCTACTTTTTCTTTCTTTTTTTTGTCTTTAAAATATTATTTGTTATGTGGGATGACTCTCTGGGAACGGGAGGAGGAAGCATGCTAGGGGAAATTATAGTTTAAAAAAAGCCATCAAGAAAAACATTTTTCAAAATGAAGGGTCTTACAGGTCATCTAGTCCAAAATCATCATTTTACTTATGAGGAAACTAATACCATAGGGTCTACACGACTTGGCCAGGGTCATACAGGTCATAAGTCAAAGGGATAAGATTTCAACTCAGATATTTAAACCTCAAAATATGTTTACTTTCCACTATCTCTCATCTGAATTTGGACTACAAAATATGTAGGTCCATTCAGTCTAGAAAGAAAAATAAGATCTGAAGCAATACGACATGAAATTTGAGATGATTACCATTAGTCTAGACTGAAATGAACACAATATCATCTTCACCTACATCAGTACTATTGACTCCTCTGGACAGCTTGCTGTTCATTCTTTGGTCCCCTGCATACTAGATTATGATTCCATAGACCCCAGTCTTCTGGGTCACCCCTTGCTGACATCTGCTCACCAGCTTCCTGACCAGTCCTATCCACTGGCAAGTGATCACAATGCCTGATTTTCCTTGGACACAATTAGCAGCAGACATTTCACAAGATACTGACAATAATAATATTAACAAAAGCAGCCTCCTAAACCAGACAATGTAAGTAGAGCTAAAGTTAAGAAAAGAACAAAGCTGTCTGAAGGTGGAATGATCCCTGGACACCATAGCAGGCTGGGGCCCACACGAACTGGCTCCCAGAGCCAGTTGTTAAAATTTTCATGGGAGCTTTTACACTTTACGAATTGGACAACACTACAAATGAGGGCTTGCTTTATTGTTCTGTGGATTGTCTAGACTTAAGAAAGGGATGAGGAAAAAATGTTTAACAATGATGATTAAACTTAAAAGTATGTCCTACATGCATTTTTTTGGAGAGCCAATTGTTAAATATTTACCAGTGCACCCCTAAATCCAAAACATTCATTGTACAGTGAGAAAACTGAGAATCACACAGGTCTAAGTGTTAGGTAAGGCAGTTAACGCCACCTACTTCCAGAGTCCCTTATTTGCTTTCCACTATGTTCGCGACAACCCTCACTTTCTTTTTAAATTTAATTTTTTAATTAATTAATGTGTTCATTTTTAGTTTTCAATATTCACTTTCATAAGATTTTAAGTTCTAAATTTTCTCCCTCTCCCTACCCACCTCCCTCCCCAAGATGGCATGCAATCTGATATAGGCTCTACATATACATTCGTATTAAACATATTTACATATTAGTCATGTTGTAAAGAAGAATTAGAACCAATGGGAGGAACCATGAGAAAGAAGAAACAGAGAGAGAGAGAGAGAGAGAGAGAGATATCAAATAGTATGCTTTGATCTGCACTCAGACTCCATAGTTCTTTTTCTGGATATGGATGGTATTTTCCATCATGAGTCTCTTGGTGTTGTCTTAGATCCTTGCATTGCTGAGAAGAGCTAAGTCTATCAAAGTTAGTCATGGCACAATGTGGCTGTTACTGTGTACAATGTTCTCCTGGTTCTGCTCACTTCACTCAGCAGTTTCAGGTTTTTCTGAAGTCTGCTTGCTCATTATTTCTTGTGGAACAATACTATTCCATTACATTCTTATGCCATGATTTGTTCAGCTGTTTCACAATTGATAGGCATCCTTTCCATTTCCAATTCTTGGCCACCACAAAAAGAGCTGCTATAAATATATTTTTGAACACGTGAGTCCTTTTCCCATTTTTATGATCTCTTTGGGACACAGACCTAGAAGTGGTATTGCTGGGTCAAAGGATATACACAGTTTTATAGCCCTTTGGGTATAGTTTCAAATCATTCTCCAGAATGGTTGGATCAGTTCGCAACTGCACCAACAATGCATTAGTGATCCAATTTTCCCACAACTTCTCCAACATTTATCATTTTGCTGTTTTCTCATGTTAGCCAATCTGATAGGTGTGATTCTGACCACCCTCTCTTCATCTTTCTTCAGCGTGTCTCCCTCTCTTCATCTTTCATACTTTCAAACAGAAAGTCCTCCTCAAGGACTAGAGCCCTGGACCAGGGATCCTAGAATTAATGCAACTGTGCACAGTTTAGGCTAGAAATATAAACTGATTCAAGAAGAGGTTAGAGAAATGCCTAGAAGGTAGAAGACTGTTTTGTGCATGGAGGACTTCCTAATTGCTTCTGGCTTGATGCCAGGTCATATCATGACAGATCCTTTTGTGTCATTGATACTACTGCTTCTGCTGCTCCTACTGCTGTTGTTACTACTGCAACTACTAATAAGAATAAGCATAAGTTATGGGGACATAAGTCTGTTAGGCCCTATCAGTCAATCAATCAGCAAGCATTGATTAAGTACCTACTGTGTGCCAGGCATGGAAAGGAATCTCAGAGATGATCCAATCTAGTCACTCACTTAAAAGATTCTGAGGAAACTGAAATCCAGAGGGGGGAAGGTACGGTAATGGCAGAGCTGGGGTTCAAATCCAAGACTTCTTATACCAAATTTAACGCTCCAGTCATTCTGATGCCCTATAAAATGTAAGCTCCTTGAGAGCAATGACTCCTGTTGGGGGGGGGGGAATTGGGTGAGAGGGGTGTGTATTTGTTTTTGTCTCTGTTTCTCCATGCCTAGTACTGTGCCTAGCACATAATAGGTGCTTAATAAATATTTGATGATTGATTGATAATAGTGCAGATGACATCTCTCTCAATGCTTGCATGCAGATTCTATTCCATTCCTTCTCTTCAACTACCAGTGTAAATGTGACCCAGGACTGACCCTGTCCTCTCAAATGAAAAAGCCGTGGGGATTTCATGACCCGAAAGCTTGATATGAGTCAACAGTGAGATAAGACAGCCAACAAAAACTCATTTGATATTTGGACTGCATTAACAGAAGCGTTCTGTCCAAAATGAGAAAGGTGATAGTCCCATTGCCTTCTACCCTGGTCATTCCACAGCTGGAGCATTACAATCAGGTCAGGGTGATACATAGGAAGGGTAGTGACAAGCTAGGGTGAACCTGGAGGATTATATAGACCTAGAACCATGTTATATGAGTATAACACTCCCTCCTCTCCCCCAAACTATTGTCCTAAGTCCCACTTGAATTGATGGTCTGGGACCCCAGAGAGTTACCATTACTCCTTGGGGTCCTAAGAGTTACTATCACATTTTGAGATCTTAGGAGTAACCTGAGGGTCACTGAGATTTCTAGTATTATCAGTCACGAGCCCTCATAAATTTGATACCCTTTGGTTATCGTCCACATGGAATTAGCTTTTAGAAAGGTTATTTACTAAACAGTTATAGCATGGAGAGTTATAAAATAACTCCCCCCCCCCAAAAAAGGCACAATTTCGCTTTTCTCACACACAAAGTCCCTGAGGAGAGTGGGCTCATACTTACAATAAAATGACATTTAGGTTTACATATAAGGGTAATTCACAGCTCCGAGTTATTGAATGTCCTTCTCTCCCTTCACATTATCTTCATGAGGTTCCCTTTGGTTGTTCTTGGATTCAAGAGTTAGAACCCTTGGAGAATCCTGAAGTGGCTTTTTCTTTCATTTGTCCTTGTATGTTTCTCATCAAACATCACTGTCAACCTCTGTTGCTCTGGGGGTGCTGCTACTGCCACCAAAGGGACCTCCAGGCTTTCCAGACTCTTAAAGTTCACAAGGTCCAACTCTGGGAATCCAGTTGTCTTTTTCTCCAGAGAATTTCTACTTGGCCTCAGCATGTCTCCCTCTACTTCTAGCTGAATGTATTGTCTCCTACTAGCCCAGTCTCTCTGGTAGCATGGTCAATGGGGAGAGGAAAGGAGAGAGATGATGGTCCTCCTGTCCATAAAGACAATCTTTTGTCGTCTTCCTGGAATCCTCAGCTCCTGCATTTAGAATCTACTTCCACCTGACTAGAAGGGCAACCTGCCACAAGTCCTAAAACATTTCTATCACCAATCATAAGATATTTCTCATTTCAGTCAGTAAAAGAGCATTTGTTAAGCACCCATTACGTGCCAGGCACTACACTAGTATCACACCATGTAGCATTATCTGCTTTTACCCAATGACCCAAAGCAGCTGTGATCCTTTGAAATTGAAGAAGGGCTTTTTATACCTAGTTTATTTTGATTAACTGTTGTTGTTCAGCCATTTCAGTCATGTCCAACTCTTTGTTACCCCATTTGGAGTTTTTTTGGCAAAGATATTGGAGTGGTTTGCCGTGTCCTTCTTCACTTCATTTTACAGATGAAGAACTGAGGCAAACAGGGTGAAGTGACTTCCCAGGGTCACACACCTAGCAAGTGTCTGAGGTCAGATTTGAACTCAGGTCCTCCTGACTAGGCCTAGTATTCTATCTACTGCGCCACCTAGCTGCCCTTTGATTAATTAATTGATTGAATTGAAATGTCTGGGCTAACTGTGATTAATTAGGACAGGATCAAACCCTCATTCTTAAATGAGGGTGAACTGAATGTAGTAGGAGTTGTTAGCAAAGAGAAGAGATGATATCTGAGGGACAGGAGAACTGCCTTCAAATATATGGAAGACTATCACGGGGATGCGGATTTTAGTTTTCTTCTGAAAGTCGTAGTTCTTGGGTGAGCAGATAGTTCTAAGTTGAAAAATTGGTGGGTGCTTAGAAAGCCAAAGAAGTAGATTTTGTCTCAGTATAAGGATGAACATCCTGAAAATAAGAGTTGTTTGAAAATGTAATTGGCTGCCTTTGTCAGTGAGTTCCCCTATCTCTGGAGTTTTTCCAGTACAGACCATAATATCTCTTCTAGGAAATGTAATCAAGAGGATGGATTCCTGCTCCAGGTGTAAGTCTTCCCATGTGTGCCTCAGTTTCCAAGAATATTTCTGAGTGTTAATGGCTAACTTTGCTCAATATACTGATTCATGGGAAAACCCTATTCTTATGGCAAATATCATGTGAGCCATCACAGCACAATGATAAGAGCCATGGAATTAGAAAAGTTAGGTTTCAATCCCAATTTGAGCAGTGAGACCCTAGCTGAACAACTTTAGCTTGCTGGGCCTCCATTTCCAAACACTTCAAATGATGATAATGAGATATACTATCTACAATGGAATCTAGTATTCCATGACTCACAGCCACTGCAAGTCATGGATCATTGGATCATAAACTTAAGCCTGGAAGGGACCTTGGGAGTCACCTAATCCAATCCTCTTCTTCTACAATTGAATAAACTAATAATTGAGCAAATTAAGTAAATTAGCCAGGACTAATAAGTGTCAGAGGCAGAATTTGAATTCAGATCTGCATAACTCCAAGACCAATAAGTTACCATGGTTCCTTAAAAATTGAAATTGAAGAACATCCAAAGGGAAATGAGCAAAGTATAACACATTAAAAGTGAGGAATCCCCTAAGAGAGGCAACATAAAAAATGTCTTCAGAGAGATGTGGCAACTGAGTGGTTCTGAGTCCAGCTGGAGACAGGAGGATCTGAGTTCAAATCCAGGCTCAGTATTTCCTAACTGTGTGACCCTGGGCAAGTCACTTAACTTCTGTTTGCCTCAGTTTCTTCATCTGTAAAATAGAGTAATAATAGTATCTATCCTTCCGGGGTTGTTGTGAAGATCACGTGAGATACTTAGAAAGCACTTAGCCCAGTGCCTTGTATATAATAGGTGCTGTAGTTTGTCTTTCATTTTCAAAGAAGATCAATGACATCATGGGGTGATGTCTTGACTTGCATGTGAACTGGATTTTAGTGATGCAAAGTTGGACAAAGTCATCAGCCTCACTCTCTCTTCCAGAGTTATCCAGAAGTCCAGTGGCAGGACAAAAGTCAAGATGACTGGCAATGCCCTGGGATGCAGTACATTACCTTGGCATCTTTGATGTCAACCAAGCTCTAAGGGCATCACAGCACCTGCTTCAGCTGCCTTCATGGCCATTGGAACAAATTGTTCCCTGCCCATTCCACTGGGGTAAGTCTTCAGATGCTTGGAGTAGATATCCCTTAATTCACCAATAGGTTTGAGGACCACTGGTGACCCTCAACCTGGTTTAGTCCATTTTCTGAGAAGGTTTTACTGGGGTATGGTCACAGAACATGTTATAGCATCTTAGAACCATAGATGAGAGTTGGGTGAAAGTAGACACGAAAGGTAGATGAGCAGCCCTGAAAAGGGCTCAGCAAATCCTCACACCAGAGGTGCTAGTCCTCCTTGAGTACCCATAGAGCCCAGTAGGTGTTATATAAATGTTAGTTACTATTGGTGGTGATGGTAGTGGTAGTGGTAGTAGTAGTAGCAGTAGCAGTAGTAGTAGTAGTATATAAATGTTAGTTATTATTGGTGGTGATGGTGGTGGTGGTGATAGTAGTAGTAGTAGTAGTAGATAAATGTTAACTATTATTGGTGATGATGGTCTTAGTAGTAGTAGTAGTAGTAGTAGTAGTAGTAGTAGTAGTAGTGGTAGTAGTAGTGTTGTGGTTGTCATTAATACTAAATGTACAGGGGAAGCTAGGTGGTGCAGTGGATAGAGCACCAGCCCTGAAGTCAAGAGGACCTGAGTTCAAATCTGGCCTCAGACCAAACACTTAACACTTACTAGCTATGTGACCCTGGGCAAGTCACTTAACTCTAATTGCTTAAAAACAATACTAAATGTACAGCTAGAAAATAAAAGAAAGACAGGCTGGCCATACCATGAGAGTAAGAGATACAAGACAACCTATGTCCTCCATTAGTACCCTCATAAAAGCATAAGCACATAGAGTGAATGCCCTATGGTCAAGGATCAGCCTCTAGAATAGGCAGGCATGGAGAGGTTGGGAGCTGCATTGTTGGAGGGAGGGTCCATGTCAATGAGTAACAGATCCATCAAAGGTATTCCTGATTACTGCCCGCCCAAGGGCCAAGGTGACAAAAGCCCTATGGAAAGCTCTCCTAATAGGGCTCTTTGCTTCCAGTCACTTCTTCAGTTAATCCAGCCTTCACTCATCTGTCAAAGTGATTTTTCTAAAGCACAATTCTGACCATGTCACTCTCTTGCTCAATAAATTCTAAAGTGCTCTTACTATATTGAGAATCAAATTGAAACTCCCTTGTTTGGTCTTCTAAGCCCTTCCCCATCTGATGGTAACCTACTTCATCAGGCTCGAGGACTCCCCATCACATACTTTGATACAACTACGCTGTCCTCTTGCTATTCGCCAGTTATGCCTCTCATCTACCATCACTATGCTTTTTCACAGGCCATCTCCCATGACTGGAATGCACTCCCTCCTCATCTTGACCTCTTAGAATCCCTAGAATCCTTGAAAGCTCAGTTCTCCCACAGAGGCTAATGCCTCCTGTCTAAATTTATATATACATGTATATTATATGCGTATGCATAACGTATGTATATTGATTATTACTATTATAGTTATGGTTACTAAAAAACTATTGCCATTTGCTGTTTTTTTTCCTCCTGCCTATTAATGAACCATACTGAACTAATCAAAGGTACAAAAAAAAGAAAAAAAAAAAGAAAGTCTCTAGTTCGATCACACTGGTTCATAAGTTTACACAAAACAAAGCCGGCTGTTTGGAGCCCTGAAAGCGCTCAGATGTGCTTTCTTCTTAAGTGAACATCTGCCTATTTGCAACGACTTGTAACAACAATTTAAAAAAATTTTTTCAAATAAAAATGCATGTCCTTCCACATGCTCCTCATGCCACAAGAACGGGTGAAAATTCCAGTCTTTGTCTCAGAGCTGGGGCCAAGCCATTATTGGAGACAGTTTTCTCCACCACACAAAAAGCAGATTTCTAACCAAGATAGAAGCAGCTCTGCCCACACACATTTCCAACCAAGTCAAGGTAATCATTTAACCCGGTTCTCCACAAAAGAGAAGGAAATGTTGGTGAGGCAAGTAAAGAAAGAGCAAGATTTCTTTCCTTTAGGAAATGTTAGGTCTCCAAGGGTCATGAGCCAAGAGGACTTCACAGTGTTCTGATCAAAATCTTTAACTCAATCCATTTGCTAATAGGAAGAGAGTAATAGATTCAGAGTGAGGAAGACCTGTATTCAAATCTTGCTTCAGATACTGTGTGACTTTGGCCAGTGCTCCTGATTTACTCAGAAGCTAGGTGGCGCAGTGGATAGGGCCCTGGGCCTGGAATCAGAAAGACCCGAGTTTAAATCCAGCCTCAGACTTTTACTAGCTGTGTGACCCTGGGCAAGCCACTTAACCTTTGTTTTCCTTAATCTACTGTAGAAGGAAATGTCAAATTTCTCAAGTATCTTTGCCATGAAAACTTCATGGACACCATTGGCGTGCTGTGGTCCATGGAGTCAGGAAGAGTCAGATATGACTGACTGAACAGCTGATTCACTCAGTCTACTCCCCAATGGCCCCACTCACAGCCATCATAATTTTTCAAACAGAAGTGCCTCTCCTTGCCTACCATTCCCCTGTGAAATTTTTTTCTTCATTTAACATCCATGCTCTTGACTCCTCTTGACCAGATCATTCCACCCTCTCTGTTTCCTCTCTATGTTTGGCCTTGTAATCAAGGAATGCTTTAAGTCTTTAGGTGAAGACAGAGGTCTCTAGCCTTCACTTTCCCACTACATGGTACATGAATATATGACCCTAAGCTACTTATTTCTCTATTAGATCTCTTCTTTTCTACTCTATGTAAAGGAATAATTGAATCAAAATGGATTAGTTTGCAACCTTGTGACATTTGGAAGGTCATAAGATCATAGATTTAGTGAAAGTGCCCCAAAGGCGCTAAAGAATGACCTGTAAGACCCAGTCCAGCAACACAACCTTGAAGTCCACTACTGGATGGGAGCAAGTCAACCAGAAATTAGATCCAGCACTGAGATACTATCTTCTGGAGCAGCTTTGTCAATCAGTTCTACTTCATTTGGAAGTTAACTTAGTGGGGTGAGTGTTGTGCACAAACTGTACTAAGTTTAAGCCTACTCTTTCCAAGGACCAAGGTAGTATAGGAAAGAGTTGACCCTCATATATCTGGAGGAATGGTTTGTACTTCTGCCCTTGCTCTATCTTCTTATTAAGTATCCCTTTGTAAAAGATAATTATTGTTAATTGCTTACATGTTACTGGAGTGCTAAGGTTATCTATGATAGAACGGAGATACTAAGTGTAACTAGCATTTATCATTAGGGTGAACACACTGGAATGGTGAGTCAAGCTGACAGCATTAGGGGATGACACCCTTCATGGGTACTCCTAGAACCTGAGGTGGCAAGACAGCCTTGCTCTGAAGGACCCAATTGGCCAATGCAAGTGGGAATTGAGATCAGGATCCCCAAATTCTATAAAAGCTACATAAAGACAAAAACCATATGGTCCCTGCCTTCAAAGAGCTTCTGTTCTAATGAGGTGAAAGGGAAACAAGTACACAATAAATACAAGACTAGAAGTAGATTCAGGTCAGTGTTGCTGTTGTACTCTCAAGAGACAGTAAAGGGAAGATTTTCAGCATCTTGTATAGATCTTCTACAGAGAAATGATGGGGAAATGTGGACAAAAACTTCACAAGATGAAAATATAACCTGAGGCACATTGATGATATCACTGATTTCTGTATCCCCAGTGGCTAGCACAGGGCTCTATAAACAGAGGTACTTCATGAATGTTTGTTGAATCAAATTAAAGATTCATTTCACAAATGAGGGGACTGGAGGAGACTGGAGTCTGGAGAACTATCCAATATCATTCCCAGAGGCCCCAGCTGTATCCCACACTGTATCATTGTGGGTGCCCTGCTCTTCAAAATTATATGCCAGTTTGTGTTTGTTTGGACTATGCTGCAGAAAGGAAATCCAAAAGGTCCAATGTTTCTCCCCATTGCCAAACTAAATGACCTCCCAGTTCCTTTCTAATTTAATTCAATAAGCATGTATTAAGCACCTGTTACATACCATGTACCATGCTAGGTTCTAATAAGAATGATTACACGTTTCCCAAACACATAACTCAGTTCATGGTGCACAGTAGGTGCTTAATAAGTGGGGTTTTGACTAATTAAAAGAGAAAACATTTGGTAGAATGGAAGGAGTACTATGCCCATTGGAGTTGGAAGTCCTGGAATCAAATTCTGCTTCTGATGTTTACTACCTAAGGCAAGTCACAACTTCCTTGGGTTCCCATTTCCTCATCTATAAAATGAAACAGGGGAGCTTGGGGTGGGGAGATTTAGTCTAAAGTCTCTTTTGGTCCTAGATCTATGATCCTATGAGTGACCTTGTGCAAATCAATTTCTCTGGGCCTCAGTTTCCTCATCTGTAAAATGAGAATGTTGGACTATCTGACCTCTGGTGACCTTTCTAGCTCTAGGTCCATAATGCTATGGTCCTATTTTCACGTAGGGTGTCTGGGAATACAATTCAGAGTAGATAATACCTGAACTGAGCCCTGAGAAAAATCAAGGTTGTGCAAAGCCGAGATGAGAAGAACGTTCAGTCCTGGTGAAGGAAAGTGCTCACGTGACCACACAGAGGCCTGGAGGATCCAGTTCCTGGAACAATCAATAGCCCAGCTTGGCTGGAACAAAGAGTTTGAACACTTTTACTGAGGGATTCTATTATTCTAATACTCAGCAAGTGTCCTAGTATAGCAGAGAAAACATGAGCTAGGAACCAATGAGGGCTCCCCTCTATGCTTATTTAGGATGTTCCTGTACTTAGACCAGAGGCAATGTGAAGGCCTGGGACTGTTTGCCATGGACCTCTTTGCTAAATTTTTCATACCAAGGTCCTAAAATGGAGATAGGATCTTGCAACCACCTGACCCTAAGAGAACTCACCGTCAAAAAGCAAAAATGGTGACATTTGCTTAGAATGATTTTACGAAAGCCAGAACAGCCCTTCCAAATTGCAGGAGTGGATCTGAAATGGCCTGATTTGGTTCAGTCCAACAAACATGTCTTAAGCACCCAGTTCACAAGAGATACCGTGTTCAGCACAGGAGTACAAAGAAGAAACAAGACACAGAGTAGGGGAAAGAGAAGCGACCTTCAGTATGTCACTTAGCCTCCATGGAACCTAGTCTCCTCCTTTGTAAAGTAAGCAAGTTGGACTATATGACTTCTGAAGGTCTTTCTAGCTCAAAATCTATGATCCCATGCCATCATTCCACTTCCCTGGGCCTCAGTTTTCCCATCTGTAAAATGAGGAAGTTGGACTAGCTGACGTCTAAAATTCCTTCCAGAGTTAGGACAGTTATTTAGAAAAGAACTTTTATTTTTATTTTTATTTAATTATTTATATTATTTATTATTATTTATTTTATTTTTAAATGAATAGACAATGGAGACCAAAACGTTGATCCTAGAGCTCTCATCTCAACTGAAAGGTGAGACAGTCACCTCATGAAGCCCTTTGATGAAGTGTTCAGCACTCAATGTGGTCAGAGGTGGAAAAATTGGTCTCAAAAAAAAAACAGAAAAAAAAAACAAAGGAATGTGAAAATCCCCAATCTGAGGCAGTAAGATGCTAGAATGTAGGGCTAGAAAGAACCCCAAGACTAATGAGTCCAATCCTATTTTTACAGGAAAATGAAATTCAAAGAAGGGAAGTAATTCACCCAGTACTGATAATTATGGTAAGTGTTTTTTTTGTTTGTTTCTTTGTTTGTTTTTCACTAGACCTGTAATCTCATTGGCAAAGGGAACTCCTGGTGAGAAATCTCCCTCCACCAATGCAGATCAGCACCTGTTGTACAAATTTACCTGGGGCACTGAAGCATTAAGTCCAGAGTCACACAGAGGCAGAGTGTGAACCCAAGTGTGGATCAAGGAGTAACATCTACTCTTCATCTGTTTTCATTCCGTGAAAGAGAGGAAAATCCCTGCACTTAGCTGAGTTTTTTTTTCCCTGAAAAGTCAATAAAATCATCACTGGGAATTGATCAATAGAACTAATTATCACTGGTTCCATTGACCTAGCTTCTTGATTATCTAAGGCATCTAGTGGCCTAGTGTTCCTCATTCTTGATGGGCTTTGCACTTGATGGTGTTCTAGTCAACACGCCCTTTGGCTGGGACACTCAACCACAGCAAATGCAGAGGGGTGAGGAGCTGCACTGACCTGAATCAGTGCTCTCTCTTTACTGAATGTTCTTTCCTGTTATTTCTGAGGAAGCTTCCTTTTTATTATAATGTTCCAATCCTGACCTTGATTCCTGAGCAGACCCACTCTACTAGCCAAGGACATCCTTAGGCAAAGACCACTTCTCTGTCCACTATGATGTGCTAATAATTATTTAATTCAATAAACATTTATTATTAAGTGTTTATTATGCGCCAAGCACTGTGCTAAATTCAAGCATTCAAAGCCAAAAATGAAACTGTCCCTACCTCAAGGAGCTGCCATGTTAATCAAAGAAAATAACATGTATATAGACAAAGAAATACAAAAATTTAACAAAATAAATATAAAGTCACTGGGGGCACTGGGAACTAGGATAATAAAGTGGGGGAGTCAGTAGGAAAAAATAGCAATTTTTTAAAAAGAAAAAAGTAGGAAAAATCATTTATGGAATATTAAAAATATGCATAAGGAATAAAAAGAAAGTTTAGAAAGAGACAGAGAAGTAGGGCCATGTTGGTAAATTTAATATAAATACTTTCTGAGGGAAAAAAAGTTTATAATAAAATTTGTTTCACATACAGTCTTCTTTTCTGTTCTTCCTTGTATATCAAATTTTCAATAACAATATCAATATTGCTGAGATTTAAGTTCATAATTTTTTTCAAGTATTTTTAATGGGTTTTGATTTTATATAGCAAATATTTCCAAATGGGGGCAGTTAGGTGGCACAGGGGAGAGAGTGCTAGACCTAAAGTCAGGAAAATCTAAGTTCAAGTCTGGCCTCAGACACTTATTAGCTATGTGACCTTAGGTTCTTAACCCTGTTTGCCTCAGTTTCCTCATCTGTAAAATAAGCTGAAGAAAGACATGGCAAACCACTCCAGTATCTCTGCCAAGAAAATCCCAAAAAGGGGTCACAAAGAGTTAGACATGACTGAAATAACTAAACAACAAAAATTTCCAGATTACCCACCCCATGAGAGCTCTCTTGTAAAAAAGTAAAACAATTCAACAAAACTAACAATATGGTGACCTCATCTGAAAGTATGTGCACACATACTGTAATATGTAATTACACCTGTAATTCCACAACTTCTATATTTTAAAATCTTTCTTTTAAAAAAGCAAATTAACAGAATTTGTTTTCTCTCTATCCCACTCTCTAACCCATTGAATTAAAAAAAAATCAAATCCCTTGAAATCAGTATTCATAGTAAAGGAAAATAAATTGCTTCATTGGCTCTGTGTGGATAGATAGATAGATAGATAGATAGATAGATAGATAGATAGATAGATGGATGGATGGATGGATGAATGGCTCGGTGGATGGAGAGAGAGAGAGAAATGGATTAGTGGATGAATGGTTGGATGGTTGGATGGATGGATGGATGGATATACATATATCATTCTTTCCTCTAACTTCACCATCTTTCTTTTGTGACCAGTGTGCTTCATCTTTGGTCCTTTTGAATCATGGATGGTCATTGCACAGGCCTGCCTCATTTTATTGTGCTTTACTTTATTGTACTTTGCAGATATTGTGTTTTTTGTTTTTGTTTTTTTTTTTTACAAATCAAAGGTTTGTGGCAACCCTGAGTTGAGCAAGTCTATTGGCACCATTTTTCTTTCTTTTTTCTTTTTTCTTTTTTTTTTTTAGGCAATTGGGGTTAAGTGACTTGCCCAGGGTCACACAGCTAGGTAGTGACAAGTGTTTGTTCTGAGGTCAGATTTGAATTCAGGTCCTCCCGACTTCAGGGTCGGTGCTCTATCCACTGCACCCACCTAGCTGCCCCTATTGGCACCATTTTTCCCCCAGCATGTGCTCACATGGTGACTCTGTATCATATTTTGGTAGTTCTCACAATATTTCAAACTTTTTCATTATTATTAGTCTATCTGCTATGGTGATCTGTGATCAGTGTTCTTTGACGTTATCACTGTAATTGTTTTGGGGTGCCATGAACCATACCCATACAAGATGGCAAACTTAATGGATTAATGTTGTATTGCTGTGATTGATCCACTGAATGTCCATTCCTCTCTTTCTCCTTCTTGTCAGGCCTCCCTATTCCCTGGGACAGAAAAATACTGAAATTAGGCCAATTAATAACCCTACAATGGCTTCTAAGTGGTCAAGTGAAAGGAAGAGTCAATCAATGAGGTAAAACTTCATTATATTATCTTAAGATTGCCACAGCCACCCCAACCTTCAGCAACCCCCACCCCAATCACTCAGCAGCCGTCAACATTGAAGCAAGAATATTCACCAGCAAAAAAGGCTCAGATGGTGGTCAGACTTTTTTAACAATAAAGTATTTTTTAATTAAAGTATGTATATTGTTTTTTAGACAATACTATTACACACATAATAGACTATAATATAGTGTAAAACATAACTTTTATATGCACTGGGAAACCAAAAAATTCATATGATTCACTTTCTTGCAGTGGTTTGGAACTGAATCCACAATATCTCTGAGCTAGGCCTGTATTGAGAATAGTTCTTACAGCTTTCAAAGGTGTTTGTCTTTATAGTGTTGTTATTACTGTATAAAATATTCCCCTGGCTGTGCTCATTTCTTTCCTCCTCAGTTTATAAAATTCCTTAAAGTTGTTCAGTTTTACAATATTGGTGTTAGAATATGAAGTGTTCTCATGGTTCTTCTGACTTCCTCTGCATTAGTTCCTACAAGTCTTTCCACATTATACTGAAATCCCCTTTCCTCATTTTTTACAACACAGTTATGCTCTGTCACAGTTATGCTCCATCACAGTTATGCTCCAACACAGTTATGCCACAGTTCATTCAGCCATTCCTCAACTGTGATGACTTTGTGCAGAGGAAGTCCTTGAATTGAGCCTTGGAAAGAACAGGTTACTCTAAAGGATTTCAAAAAGTACCTTAAAGTTTTCAAGGCATTTTGTATGAGTTCTCTCACATCAACCCAGTGGGGTAGGCACAACATTCATTTTATCCACATTTTACAAATAAGTAAACTGAGAAAGGTTGTGACTTGGACAATGTCCTACTGCTATTAAGTAGCAGAGATTAAAACTCAGATCCTCTTACTCCAAACTCAGAGTTCTGTGAACTGGAACAAATAAGTCGATGTTCTCAAGAAACCTTATGATTGCTATTCCCCTTCGATACTTTAGCCTTTGGTTTCCATGAGGAATGATTATGATCTGGAGTCAAGCAGACAAAAAACACCTTTGGAAATGTGCCTAAGGCCACCAACCTTGGTTGAGTTAAAGGTAGGTAGGTGGTATTATGGATGGAGTGCCAAGCTTGTAATCAGGAAGTCCATGTTTTAATCTGGCTTCAGATACTTAGTTATGTGACCCTGAGTAAATCACTTAAGTGCTCTTAGCTTCAGTTTCTTTCCCTGTAAAATGAAGGTTTGGGACTTAATGGCTTCTTAAGTCCCTTCTAGGTATAAATCTTCAAGTCATTGAGTGCTGGGTCTATAAGGTAGTCAGAGAGACACAGAATGGTCCATTTGGCACTGGAAAAGACCTCAGCAGTTGTACAGTTCAACACCCTCCTTTTCCAGAGGATTAAACTGAGACTCCAACAGGTTAAGTAACTTGCCAGTGATCATACAGATAATTATGTGATCCTCTGACTCTAGGCCCAGCACTCTTTCCATAGTATTAAAACCAGAAGAGCCCCTACTGCTACTGCTACACTCTACTATCTACTACCTACAATCACTGACCATGTAAATGAACCCTGATTTTGGTCATTCTTACATGACCCCATCTTCCAGTTCAAACATTAACTTTCCATGAAGGCAAACATCTGAACTAAATGGTTTTCACCCAGGGCCAAACACTTGAAAAATGTGTGGTCCCTGGGTGAAAACCCAGCCTCTTACAGCTCATGGAACAAAAATGTTCTCTGGCTTGTTGAAGGGAAAAACTATTTGCAGACAGTGTTTTGAGCATGAGGCAGTGACCAGAAAGGAATCCTGTGTCCCAGGGCCCAAGGGTTTTTTAAGATCATAGAATCTATGACATGGCTAAACTAATCGTGATGTATAAATGTCATGGGATATGACGTTACCATAAAAAAATACAAAACAAAGATTTCAGCAAAACTTAGGAAGACTTATATGAACTGATGCAGAGAGAAGCAAGCAGAACCAGCTGGGATTGTATACACCATGACCACAACAATGTAAATGGAAAGATCATGAAAATCAAAGCAAAATCTGAGTAACTGAAATATCAATAATACCTCTGAAGAATAGCTAATGGAAACATTGAGCCTGGAGCCAGGAAAACCTGGATTTAAATCCGGTCTTAGACACTTCCTACTATATGACCCTGGGCAAGTCACCTCTCTTGGCCTCAGTTTCCTCATCTATAAAATAAGAATAAATAATAGCCCCCACCTCCCAGGGTTGTTTTGAAGATCAAATGAGATAAAGCTTGTAAGTGCTTTGCAAACCTTAAAGTACTTTATAAATAGTAGCTGTAAATTAGCTGTGGATAGAGTGCGGGGACCTAGAATCAGAAAGAATTATCTTCCTGAGTTCAAATCTGGTCTCAGGCACTAGCTATGTGACCCTGGACAAGTCACTTAATCCTATTTGCCTCAAGTTTTTTCATCTATAAAATGAGCTGAAGCAGAACTCCTCCAGTATCTTTGCCTAAGAAAACCCCAAATGGGGTCACAAAGAGTCGATGAAGACTGAACAACAACAAAATTTTTTTTAGGGAGCTAGTTGTCACAGTGAATAGAGTGCCATGCCTGGAGTTGGGAAGTCCTGGATTCAAATCTGGGCTCAGAAACTTACTAGCTGTGTGACCCTGGGCAAATCACTTAACTCTGTTTGCCTCAGTTTCCTCATCTGCAAAATGAGCTGGAGAAGGAAATGGCAAACCACTCCAATATCTTTTCAAGAAAACTTGGAATGGGGTCACAGAGAATTGGACATGACTTAAATGAGTCAACAACCATAAATTATCATATATATATAAAAGCATTAAACACTATAATAATTATTATCATTATTATTATTTTCAGCAGCAAAGTGAAGGGGGCTACAAGGAAAGAAAATTGCAAACGTTGCCAAGTGTGATCACTACAACACTCATTTTTGGCGCAACTGTTTGTATTTGGTATAAGGGATGGATATATTGTGGCAGCAGGGAGTGAGTGGATTTGCTAGTATATCCAGAAATGTTTCTAATATAAAACAAAGATTATCAATAAAATGTACTTTTTAAAATGGTCCTAGGAGCTTAGATTTTGAATAGGAAGAGAATTTAGCAATCATCTAACATGACTTTCTCCTTCTGTAGAGAAACGGAGTTCCACAGAAAGTGAGTGATTTGCCTAGGTTTACATAGATTATTTAGGATTTGAACCGACATTCCCTAACAGCAAAACGAGGTGCGGTCTTTTTGTCCTATTACCTAATCAAGTCATCTCAGAATTAAGAGGGGCCTCAGAAGTCATCCATGCCTACCCATACTGAAAGAATTCTTCCCCATAAAGTGCCTTGAATAAAACCACCACTTTCTTCCTGAAGGCAGCTTTCAAGGAGGAAACATTGCCTGCTCTGTATTTGGACAGCTCTCTTTGTTACCAAATGCTCTCCAAATGTCCAACCTGAATCTTCCTCTCTGAAGGAATGGTGGTCCCTCCAAAGAAGAGCTCACCTACCTACTTCTGGAATGAGAAGCAGAGAGATACCATTAAACATCTCCTTTCAGTCCTCATCCTGCTGTGCACACTTTCTTCTGCTGTTACCTAGGTCTAGCCAGCATTCCTGCACGGCGGCTGCTTCTCTCCTCCCTCTGTCTCTGCCAGATGTTCCAGCTTCATCCTTGAAGCCCTGAGCTCCAGATGCAGACCCACCAAGCAGCTCCGGTGCCCACACTTTCCATCTCTTGCTCTGGGAAGAGTCATGAAAGCAACACTTCAGTTTCTGGAAGGACATGGCAATCATGTGCCCTGTGGCACCAGGCACCATCTTTATGACTTCCCCTGCTGGCCACCACTGCCCTTTATGGGTTACCTTCTCCTGTTAGAATGAAAGTGCAAGGACTTGTCTTTTTTATTTTGTTCTGATATTTATATTCCCAGAATTTATGACAGTGCCTGGCATATAGTATGCACTTAATAAATGCTCTTTTTTTTTTCATTCATCTGTTCACTTGTACAAGGTTTTTAGGTTTTGTTTTGGTTGGGTTGTTTTTTGTTTTGTTTTGTTTTGTTTTTTTGAGAAGGGAGAGTTTGTTTCATTTTAATTCATTATTTTCATTATTTCTTTGGTATAGGAATCTTCTGAGAGAATTTCTCTTACCAATTGGCACCTATTCTGCCACTGTTAGTCTTAGAGAGTTGCCTAGGGCCTTGGGTCAAACTTAAAGAGAAACAGAAGAAAACCACAAATTAACATTATCTTGTATTATATGTTTATTTTATATTATAATTTATATGATATTGTATATATATATATATATATTTATATGTTATATTATATTGTTCAGTGGTTGGTTAGTCATGTCTGACTCTTTGTGACCCAACTTGGAGTTTTCTTGGCAAAACTAGTGGAGTGGTTTGCCATTTCCTTCTCCAGCTCGTTTGACAGATGAGGAACCTGAGGCAAACAGAGTTCAGTGACTTTCCCAGAGTCACTGAGCTAAGTGTCCGAGGCCGGATTTGAGCACAGGTCTTACTGACTGCGGCCCAAGCTCTACCCACTGCAGCGCCACCTAGTTGGCCCACTGATATGTTAGAGCTTCCTTTCTAATCTTAGGCCCCTATGGGAATATTAATTTAATTCAACTCAACAAGCATGGAAGCAGTCTCTGTTTGCCACATTCAAGATTCCTACAAGTCTGTCCCTGACTGGGGAAGAAGCAAAGTCACCAAGCATCCAGTGCATGCTGAACCTGATTGCAAAGCATCATGATGGACTGCTGCCCAACGGTGCTAACATCTCCATCAGATCACAGGCAGACAAACATTCACTTGGAGCTTACTTGGTACAACAGAGACAACCAGCACCTAGTGAGAAGGGCAGGCAAAAGCCCTTGGCTCCTCATTATCTGAGTCTTACCAGCTGCCCCTCCCATACTTTGCACACTGTTACTCTCTTCTTATAGAATGTGAGGAGTTGGTCTACAAATGCCAGAAGGGGAAATCCTGCTTTCCCCTAATTATATATATTTGACTGAAAGCAGCACCAGGGCAGCTAGGTGGCACATTGGATAGAGCACCAGGCCTGGAGGCAGGGAGACTCACCTTCCTGAATTCAAATTTGGCCTCAGACACTTACTGGCTATGTGATCCTGAGCAAATCACTTAACCCCGTTTGCCTCAGTTCCTCATCTGTAAAATTAACTGTTGAAGGAAGTGGCAAACCATTCCAGTATCTTTGTGAAGAAAACCCCAGATGAGGTCATGAAGGGTTGGACATGACTAAAAACAACACTACAACAACAGTGACAAAAGGCAGAACCAGCCCTAAAGGGGAGCTGCATGTTCCCCAGGGCTATTGGATATAGGTGCTCTCTTTTGATCCACCGAATCCAGAGGCCCTTTCTTCTCTTCAGCACTAACACTACTGTGGATCTGACCATTGGTGAAACTGCTTAGTTCAAAACACTGAATCCTTGAATTGTATCTAAAACTTTTCTTGTTCAGGAGGGATAGAATCAGGACCAAGTTGGATCCCAAAGGGAATTTAATGAAATGAAGCAATAATACATCAGCCTAATTAGTCCCACATGATTAAAGGAATCCAAAACATCTAAGCCCTGTGTGCCAGCAGGGTACTAGCTTCTCCAGGAATTCTCAGGAATGGAGAATTCTTCTCTATGAGTTCCACCCAGTCAAAGTTCTCTTTTTTCCCTCTCTGCATCATTATGACCTATGAATCTTCGGGGGCATTCAGATATTTAATTAGCAAGGATCTTCAATATTCAGATCTCTCTCTTCCCCCACCCTCTCTCTTCCCCCTTTTCTATCTCTGTCTCTCTCTCTCTCCCCATAGATAAATATTTAAATATGTTTACATATATATATATCTCATGTTAAGGTTTATAACCATACTATATATATTATCTCCTCTGAGTCTTATACCCTGCAGATTAGGTACTCTAGCTTTATTATCTTCATTTGATAGATTAGGAAACTGAGTCTCAGAGAAATTGTTTGGGATCATATATCTTATCTGTTATGCCACGTGGTCTTAATTAGCAGAGGAAACTGAAAAAAATAAACAGTTCTTTACTACTACTACTACTGCTGCTGCTACTACTACTACTGTTGCTGCTGCTGCCGCTGCTACTCCTACTATACCTA
>NW_020954615.1:4312585-4344961 GCF_900497805.2 Vombatus ursinus | reverse complement strand
CTGCTGCCGCTGCTACTCCTACTATACCTACTCCTACTACTATTACTGCTGCTGCTGCTGCTGCTACTATTATTACTACTACTACTACTGCTGCTGCTGCTGCTACTATTACTACTACTATTACTACTACTACTTCTTCTTCTGTTATTGTATTGTGAATTGATTAGGCCAAGGAATAGATTATATAAACCAGTTAGGATTAAATAGTATTATCATTCTAAATCTGGGAGGGTCCTTAGGGGCCATCATGTCCAATCTTATCATTTTACAGTGGAGGAAACTGAGACCTTCAGAAAGTAAGTGACTTCCACAGCTAGAAAGTGGAAAAGCCTCAGGTTGAACCCAGGTCCTTTTCTCAAGACTCTGATTCAGTGGCATTTTAAAAAACTTCCTGGAGTCCACCTTGAAAGGAGACCAATACCCAGAGGAAATTAAAAACCATGCACATAGGACTGATCTCAAACATCCTATTTCAAAGGATGAGGTGAAACCAGAATGCTGGCAACTCCTCATTTGATGAAAAATTTGACAAAGAGAAATCCACCCCCTACATACACGCCCTAAATTTGACAAACTTTCTCCCATGAGAATCTCAGTTGGGACAATAGCAATAGCCAAGCCTCTCTCATGCCTAAGCCTCCTAGAGCTCAGCCCTCAAAGGACCACCTTGAGGACTCAAAACAGATCAATTTCCTGCTTTGTCCTCATGCCCAAAAAAAACAAAAGCCTGATTCAGTTTTTCTGCTGTTTCACCCTTCATTGGCAGCCACAACTCAGATTTTTGTCACTGATTATGCATTTATTGGTGTGTTGGGAGAAGAAGGTGGCAGGAAATGTAAGGCTGCCTCTGTTGGGATGGCACAGGTGATTAACGATCAACTCTTAGATGTAGAACCCTGGACTTGGATTCAGGAAGACCTGAGTTTAAATTCCACATTAGGTCCATTACCATCATGATACTGATCAAATCACTTAATATTTCTGTGCCTCACTTTCCACATCTTCAAAATGAAAATTATCATAATGAGAGCACCTACATAACTGGGCTGCAGATGATCAAATGAGAATATTCATATAATATGTAAATTTAGGCCTTGCAAACTAAAGCCACCATAGAAATGTAAACTATTATCATTGTCATTATGATATTTACATCTATGTTTTCTCATCATCTTTGATGGGGTTCAGATAGAAACAATTAATTCTGGGGTTAGTTGCTATGTGCTATGATTGCTTTGCATTAAATCAAAATTGAATTAAGTCAGTCAAAGGTATTCTACCTAAGCTAAAAAGTCTTGATCAATTTAGATGTCTCTGATGAGTCATTGAATAAACTGCAAGTGCTGTTTCATGAGACAAGGGTTTGGATTGGCTGAGGAAATTTGATCATACCCTAAGCATCATCTATAAAAGCCAGTTCAGGCCCAAGAGAGATTCAAGAGTTAAATGAACACCAGGTGGCAGAGAGAAACTGAGAACTGGCTCTAAGAAGGAATAGTTTGGGAGTAAAGAGCAAAGTTCCTTAACTTTAGCCTTGGCCTTCTCATCCTTGCACCACTAGATGCACCAAAGGGCAAGATTGACTCCTCTACAAAAACTGGGCTGACATACCTACCAGAACATCTGGAAGGACTTCCTTGAGGTGTGTGCTACCTTTTGCCTTGTGTGCTTTATCATCTTGAGCCTACTTTCCTTTGGACTCCATATATACTTGAGAGAACATGTGTCACAGACTTTGAGGTGGATGTTTTAACCAACTGTTATTCTACTGTTGTAAGGTGGTCATTCTGCCACCTTGGTAATTACCCTCTTTCTAAAATCTACTTAACTCTGGCTAACTAAATGATGTCTACTAATAATCATGGCAGGAAACACATTAGCTAAGGCTTTTGAGCTAAATAGAATTAAATAAAACACTGCATCTAACCTCTCAGGAAGACCCTATAAGGTTCTAAGAAGATGTAGTAGCCATACTCTGGAGATCCCACTCAGCAGAGGGAATGGGAATTGGAAAAGTTGACTCAGAGCATACACAACCTATAACTCTGGCTGCCAGGCCATATCTTACAAGGTATTTCATAAATGCTCATTTGTTCTAAAGAACTTTGGAATAGATTGGGAGAGATGAAAGATACTGGCATAGGCCCATCAAGCATGGTGTGCTTGCATCAAAGACGGCACTGTGCTCTGTAAGCAAAGCAGAATTGCAGCAGCTCAAAAGGAATACAAGATGCACAGATTTAGAAACATCTTCACTCCAAATGTTCATGGGGATGGATTATGGATGCCCAATGTATAGTGGAGCCTTCTGAACCATATTTATCTGATCAGTCACAGTCGGACACACTGTACATTAACCCCAACATAATGATGTCATTTTGGTCCTCTTTAAGAACCAAAGGACAACAATCAATTTTTTATAGCCTCCAATGATATATTGTACAGTTTCTGCCATTTGCTTGCATCATTTACTTTGATATCTAAAGATGGGCAAGCCATCTTTAATTTGTGGTATTAATGACCTGATCCAGATTCACCACCATAAACCCCTCTGTTTTTGTAAACAAATCATGATGATTCAGTCATATATTCCATGTTTCTTTGTTTTCATATCAATGATAGAGTTCACACAGTTGCCACTCATGGAAGGCTATTTGATTTCACTTCTGGATCTTAGTTGCTTCATAAGCTATATCTAGAAGTAAATCCTTTCCAGTTGAATTCAACAAACACTTTACCGAGTACCAATTGATAGCCGTTAATCATTTCTCAGTAAAGTGATATTGGCTTGTTCCAAGAGTGTTTCTGTATGTTTTTAACCTATTTATCATATACTCTGAGAATGTCTATCATTTCTCTTCCTTCTTTTTGATAAAGTGTTCATCTTTCCATAATTGCCTTAGGATAATGGGATCTGTGATTTGTTAATATCATATGACTTTTATTAGGATACTTTATAAACCAATAATTGTATATTTTACAATCCCCTGGTGTATGCTGATTGCTTTAAATGTTATTCCTGCAAGGCTTTGATTTCAGGATGCCAGTAAGCCTCTTGACAGACATAGTCAAACTTCCCTCCTTGTTAGCTTTTATTAAAATTCAACATGTATTGCCTAGGAGAGGATAAGATATTTGTATCACCTTCATGCATGATTTTAATTTCACCTCCAGGCTCCAAATTGAAGCGTTCAGGCTCTGTATTTCCTTGATGTAATTAAGAATTTCACATTTATTAAGTCAAAGTTACATTTTTGTTATTTTTTCTTTGTTTTTGAACTGAATCCCTGCCTTCATACATTAAGGGAATTCCTGGTAAGAAAACTCCCACTATCAATTGAAATCAGAGCCAATTATGCAATTTATAGTCTTAGAGTTGCCTGGGACACTAAGAGGTTAAATGATTTCCCAAAATCATAGAGTGTTTGAAGGACCTCAGCAGACATCTAATTTTAGACGTTAAACAAAAGGAATGTCCACTGTATAACATACCTGACAAGCAGTCATTAACCTCCATTTGAAGACTTACCTCCAACAAGAAAGAATCCAGCACTTCTGAAGGCAGCATTTTCTCCTGTTGGACAGCTCTATTTGTTGGGAAGTTTTATCTGATAAACTTGGCCCCTTGGTTATTTCTAGGTTTTGGTACTGGTTCTGCCCTCTGTGACCAAGCAGAACAAGTGTAATCATTCTTCCCAGGGACAGCCTTTCAAATAATTGAAGACACCTATCGTGTCTCCCCTAAGTCTTTTCTTCTTTGGGATATACAAGTCCATTTCCCTTAATTAATCCTCACACAATATGAACCCCACGGTCTTCACCAAATTAGTTGACCTTCTTCCTCTAAAGACTCTCCAGCTTCCTAACAATAGTTAAGTAGAACTGAACACAATAATCCAGATAGAACCTGATAAGGATAAAGTACTGTGAGACTATCACCTCCTTGTTTCTCCCAATTCATCATAGAATCAAATTTCTAATTCAGTTGCCAAATGACACTGCTATCTTATGTTAAGTTGTAGTCCACTAAAACCCTTTAGATAACACTTATGAAAGGTACAGTATCTAGCACATAGTAAGCACTGTGTAAATGCTTACTCCCTTCCCTTTCCCCTTTTATAAGAACAACTACTGTGGTTCTTAAACCATTCTTTCACAACCTTGTTTTGAGGTAGTTCTTTTTTTTTCTGTACCCAATGGCAAGATTTCACATTTATTCTTCTTTAATTTCATCTTGCTAGATTCAGTCAATGCTCGAGTATGTTGAGATAATTTTTCACTACAAAGTCCTTCATCCAATGTGTTGGCTATCCCACACAGCTTTGTGTCACCTACATATTTGATAAACTTGCTACCCATGACTTTATCCAAGTCATTGATACGAATGTGAAACAGAACAGGACCCAGGACAGATCTCTGGAGTACTCCAATGGTGACCTCAGACTTAAAACATTAACCTATCTTCTTTGGGTCTGTCCCATTTAACCAGTTAGGAATTCATTTAAATAGATCCAAATTATTGGGCATTTCTCATTCTTTTTTACCAGAGTAGTATGAGATAATTTGTCAAAAAAAAAAACTTTGCCCAAACATAGGTAAAATATATCCATAGCATTCTCCTCATCCACTAGTTTAGTAATCCTAGTACGAAAGAAATTGGGTTAGCATGAGCTGTCCTTGATGGAGACAGGCTGGTGTTTTGCAATCTCTGCTTCTTTTTCTGGACGTTTACCAACTGTCTCTTTAATGATCCATTTTAGAATTTTACCAGGAATTGATTCAAGTTCACTGGCCTATATTTTGCAAACTCTATTCTCTTCCCATTTTTGAGAATCAGGACAAAATTTGTCCTCCGATCTTCAGATAGCTCTTCTATTTCCCATGATCCTTCCCATGATCATGAGCAGTTGCTCAAGATTCAGTTTTCTCAGTAGCCAAGGATATATGGCATCTGGAATGAGCTGACTTGAATTCATGAAGGGCAACTAGGTTCTTGCTCAATTATAATCTCCTTATTTATCTTGTATATCAATTTCCCATTAATCATGTTAGTCCTATCATCCCCAATGTCAAGGTCATCCTCCTTGACAAAGAAAACAGAAGCAAAACAAGAAATGAGCAGGTCAGCCTTCCCTTTTTGCCAGGCATCATTGTCACGTGTACCCCCAACAAATATTTGTTGAATAAATGATGACAGATAATGACAGCTCATATTTCTATATCACACTCCAGTTTAGAAAACATTTCACTCACAACTACCCTCTAAAGTAAATAGTACAAATAATATTATCTCTATGAAGAAACTGAGGCTCACAGAGTTTAAATTGCCTATCATAGACATAAAATCGTATTTTCTAAAACTGGAAAAGATCTTACAGGTCTTTTTTTTTTATTCAAACCTTTCCTTTTTACAAATGAGAAAACTGAGGCCCAGAAAGGGAAAGTGACTTCCCCAAGGTCACAGAGAAAAGTATATGAATTTAAAAAAAAAAAACCTTATTTGAGAAGTTTATGGAAGGACGTGGACAAGAGTACACAAGGATGTTCTGGCATGGCCAGGTGTAACCCACATCATTGGAGAGAACTTCAGAATTAGTGAGACCATAGATCCATTAGAATATTTGAGTCTTGCATCAGACTCTTTCCCCTTGCTCCTACCTGGCATCCCTTACTTTTTCTGGAATCTTCTTTCCCCGGAACTTTATCCTAGCATAATTTTAGGTATCTCCTGATACCTTTTCCTGACATGAAAAAATGCACTCTGGGAAATACAATCTTCAGGCCAGAATAAAATGTGTTGGCTTTCCCAGCTCTTTCTGGGAGAGAGGAAATGCATGAACATAAGGGTGGGACAGAATTCCCCTACACTTACAGCTTGACAAGCCCAGGCTGGGATTTCAATGGGAATCTACCTGGGATTATCAGAAACTTTGAGAAGTAGTAAGTCATGGTGGATGGGACATTAGACATGGAGTCAGGAAGAAATTAATTCAAATCCTATCTCAGGTACATATGAGCCAATGGATCCTGGACACATGACAACCTGTCTGTGGCTCATTTTTTGCATCTGTCAAATGAAATTATCTTTAAGATTACTTCCAGCCCCCGACTTTTGATCCTATTAAAGAATTACTGTTATGACTGGGCAAGCAGTTTTGTTTTCAGTTTAGGGCATGTTGGGGTACTATGGAAGAGAGTTACAAATGGGAGAGACTGTGGTGGTTTTTCATCTTTCATTCTCAAAGAGGACCAATGAAATCATGAGGGTGATGTCTTGACTTGCATGTGAATTGGATTTAAGTGCAGAGCTGTGCAAAGTCACTCTCTCCTGCAAAGTCATCCCAGTCCTGTGGCAAGACAAAAGTCAAGAGAATGGTGATGGCCCAGGAAATGACAGAGAGGAGAGAAATGAAGTGTGCTGTAGAGGTGGTTAGAGAGTGGAGCCAGCTCCACCTGTAAGGACCCTGTGGAGCAATGTGGCTGAAGATATCTAATGCTTGTGAAATCTTCTCTTCAGGAGGTCTGACAAAGGATGGTGATAGTCTCTGTTTCTCTTTCCCCTGATCCACCCTTCTTGTGATCCATGAGGGCAGATGTTTATTCCAAAACTTTCCTATTCTTTAAGGATTGGTTATACTTTCTGTCTTAATTAACACCATGACCCATTTAGATAAAGATACTATCAATCATACTTGCTCTGATTTAAAGGTTTGATCATTAATTGACAGAGAAATGCAAATAAAGGGGTCATAGTGGCTGACAAAGGATAAAACAAAGATAAAGGGATAGGGGCTGCAACCCTCTGTCTAAATTGCTAGAATTCTATCTTGACTCAGGGATCCTGAGATAAGTGAGAGAGAACTTTGTTGATTTTGGTTTCCTGATTTGTTTTGTTTGTTTGTTTGTTTGTTTGTTTTTTAACTTCCCAAAGTGTGGGTCTTCTTCCATAGGAGTTAAAAACAACTGGGGGTGGTCTGGCGAGGGCAATGGTCCCTATTAAGTCCTGCTGTACTTTCTATTGTTCTCTCACTCCACCCTGTAGGAGAGGAGCCCAAGACGGTTAACAGAAAAGGATTCACCTGGCGGGAGGAGAAAGGAAGAGCTGGGCCAGGTTGATGATGTTCCCTTCACATTCCAAGGCTGAATGATAGAGACTGGAGTGAGTAGCCCCTCCCATTCCCACAGCAGCTCAGGAAGTGAACCTCTGTTTTTGTCATTGTCGGTGGCTCTTATTTTGTTTGTTCCACATTCATCTAAACAAACCTCCAACCACTCACGGTCAGGTACAAGGCTACACTGGTGACCTCTAAACCCCATGCAGATTTGCTAATTGGAATTTGCCTATCTGAGCCTGAGCACTGTCCCAGTGCTACCTGTTAAGCCTTACCTGGTTTCTCCTTTGTTTCAGGTGATGAATCCCAATAAGCTATCCCAGTAGGTGGGGCACCCAAGTACATGGAAGGGTTCTAGCATGGGTGGTTTATCTCCTGCCCCTGCCTTTCCAGTGAACAGGACTAATGGGACTTCTGGACTTTCCCAGAGAAGACAAGTAGTCCCCAATCATCTCCCCCATTGGTGTAGAGGGACCCAAGTGTAACTGGGGACAAAAATGTCAAGGCATAGTCTCCACATGGTACTGTCACCAAATCTCCCTTTCTCTCCTACTATGACCTCAAGACATGTAGTGACCTCTCTGATTGGAACTTCTTATAGTCCCTGCCTTTCTCTCTACAGCTCTGGGTTTCCCTTTAAGTTACAAACCTTCTCATGTAGAAGGTTAAAGATCCAGCTAATAAAGGCATCTTGCTTTTAGCATAGCTGACTGTTGTAAATGATTTTTGAGTGGAGAGAATGGGCAGAGAGGGGAAGCTGGAGAGGCCAACAACATTAGGTAGGCAAGGGTTAAAAAAAAAAGAACTTGACAGAGCCCCATTCCACAGATAACAAGCGTCTGAATCAGCTTCCAGAAGAGGGAGAGCTGAGATGGAATGCAGTGCCAGGAGTCAAGAAGACACAAGGATCTGAGAGGAGAAGCCTCACGAAGCTGGTGCAAGGATTGGCGTGTGGGACTAGGAGATGGGATGCCAGTCAGGATCATCAGCTGACCTAAGGGAGAGGAGCCAGGAGAAGCAAAGGGGCCAGCAATGAGGAACAAATTTAGGAGCAGAGTAATTACTGATGGGCACTGTGGCTTTCTGGTGCCGATGGAATCCAGCAGAGAGAAGACTGGCAGTGGGATCTGAAGGCCTGGATTCCAATCCAGCTACTGACCCTTACCATTTGTGTGAACTTGGGTTACTCACTTAGCCACCCTGGGCCTCTGTTTACTCATCTATAAAAAAGAGGTGTTTGGACAAGATGGCATCCAAGGTCCCTTCCAGCTCAATTGTGTCTCTGCTGTATTATGGTAGTCTTATTCTCTTTTACTTAAAGGGGAAATGCAGCATGATGCTGTCTTCAGATATTTGAAGGGCTGTCAAGAGAAAGGACTAGAATTGTTTTGCTTGACCCCAGAGAATGGACCTAGAAAGTGGGAGTGGATGTAGCAGAGGCAAATGGAAGCTTCATTAAGGAAAATGTTCCCAGTAATTAGGGGTATTAAAAAGCTGAATAGGCTACCTCGAGAGGTTAAATGGGTCTCTTCGAACCAAGGTCAGATGGCTGTTTGTCCGGCATGTGTGCTATTGTGGGGGCTCTTTTCCAGTTATAGGTGGGGCTGGATGGCCCCCAAGGTCCCTTTGGGAATATTGATAGAATATGGGAGCATCCCCTTGGCAACCAACAGGCATGGGCAGAAGACATGCAGCAAGAGAGACCCAGTAAGTGACTATGGGAAGCTGAGGATGCTGAGCAGCTGGAGGCAGTGGGATCATGGGTTTAGAGCCGCCAGCGACCTTAGAGGTCCTACCATCCAAAACCCTCATTTTACATATGACAAACTGAGGCTCATGGGGTTAAATATTTTGCCTGAGGTCACTTAAGTAGTAAGTACCAGAGCCAGAATTCAAACCCAAGTTCTTTTTACTCTAAATCCAGCATTTACTAGATAGACTTGAGGACAGAAGGGACCGTAGACACCACTTAGCCCAATCTCCTCCTCTTGTACCTGAGCCCCAGGGAGAAGAAGTTATTAGCCCAAAGCCACATTGATAGTAGTCACAGGTAGGATTTGAACCCAGCTAGGTGGTGAAGTGGATAGAGCACTGGCCTAGAGTCAGGAAAATCTGAGTTCAAATCCAGCCTCAGACACTTACTAGCCTCGTGACCCTGGGCAAATCACTTCATCCTGTTTGCCTCAGTTTCCTCATTTGTAAAATGAGCTGGAAAAGGAAATGGCAAACTGATTCAGGATCTCTGCCAAGAAAACCCTATGAACAAAGTTCACGGGGTCACGTAGAGTTGGGCATGACTGAATAACAACAACTTCTGACCCTACAGTAGGGGTTCTTAAGCTAGAGTTTAGAAACTTCCAAGGAGACCACTAACTCTAACCAGAAAAGGTCCATGGAAAGATTTTAGTAGATCTGTATTTGGATGGGAAAATTAAAAAAAGAAAAAAAGAAAAAACTAACCTCAACTGAAATTTCACATTTTCTTCAACTATTTAAAACATGATTCTTTGACAGGATCCATAAGGCTTCACCAAATGGTCCAAAGGGAGCCTGGCATATAAATGGTTAAGAATCCCTATGTGAAAGCAGATGCTCCGGGGATCCGGGGAGGGGTCTTGAGGCTTTAGGACTAGAATGAAGAAAGAGTGGGCTGACCTTAATACAATCTTTGCCTAGATCTTTCCCCAGCTTTGCCCAGGCTAACCCTGGAGATGGACACAGAGAACATGACATTTCCGGGAACTCTTTAGGATTTGCTAATCCTGGGCTTTGCCTATGACATTCAGGAAAACGGGCCCCAGTCAGCTGCCTTTTAGGGGAAAGGAAATTTTTTTTTCTCCACTTCAAAAATCTATTTTTCATTAAAAGCAGATACTCCCTTGAGTGATATTGATACTGACCTGGCCAGAAAAAAATACATTGCCAAATTCCTTTCTCAATTTGATAGTGTGAAATTATTTCTAATTTTCACAGAAAGCATGATTCCAGGCTGAGAATTACTCAGCGAATCTGTCTTTTGATTCATTGTCTCCTCTGAAAGACTGGTATGGCCCCACATTTCAAAGTTACTACACCATGAAAAAATGACAGAGCCACAGCAGCTCTAAACTTAAAATGAACAGACTTTCTGGCTTGCCCTAATTAGTCCCAATTTTTGTGCTTCCAAAGCAGAGGATATTTCCACCAATTTACCCAAAGAGAACCTACATCCCCTCTGAACTCTAGGATGAACTCTGGTCTCAGGGCAGGGCTGTGTATTGCTATAAGTCATAAGCCCCCACCAGCGTGCCCCCACTCATCATTATTATCTGATATAGATTAGTCATCTAGATTCATTAGAAGGTGGTAGTTCCTAGGGTGATACAGTAAGAACAATTGCTACAAAACGCTCCTCGACCCTTATTATTATGACATAACTTCTCACAGGTACAAAGTGGATTCACACTTAATGAACACGTACGGCCAAAGGGTAACTCTCAGCTCTAGATGGCTGATGGTCCTTTTGCCGCCTTCATGAAGTTCCCCTTAGTCATGCTATTATTTTGTTGGGATTCTGGATTCTGGTTTTCTACGGACTTGAATTTGCCTTTTTTTTTTCATTCTGTCTACTTCATCCTTTTCTCTCAATGCAGACATTGCCAAAAGGTATTTCCGTCCCAGAGATCTGCTAGGACACCAATGGTAGTGTCCAAATCTTTTGAGCCTCTGAAGTTCACAAGACCAATCTCTCCCACCTCCCACCATCAGCCAAGAAATTCTTTCTCAGGAGCTTGACTGGGACCGTTTCCACCTCTGAGCTGCCAGATGCTTAAATGCCGATTCCAAACTAGCATGTTCTTTTTTCTTTTTTTATAAAAACCCAAAATCTAGCTTGACCAAGTCTTTTCAACCAATCCAACTATACATCCTCTTGTACCTAGTTGAAAGGCTTTTGATTAATTGACTGATTCAATAGAAGTGTTCTCACCTGACATTGGGATCAGGGCATAGTATTTAGTTGATTCACTGAGTGACTCCCACCCCCACCTTCTTCTGGCGTACGTGGAGAGTGGGACTACACTGGGAATTACTACCTGATCATGTCACTCCTGTATTCAAAATGTCTGTGACTCCCAATCACCTATCAATAAAGTTCCACCACCTTACTCCGGTAGTCAATGCCCTCCACAATCTGGCTCCACTCTATTTTTCCATCCTTCAGACAAATTAGACTACTGACTGTCTCCTAAACCCACCTCGTGTTTTCTCACTTCCATGCCCTTGCTCAGGATGTCCTCTCCTCCCTGCCCCCACATTCAACCATTAAAATTCTACCATTTTAAATATGCACATCAAATGGCACCCACCTCCAGGAAGCTTCCACTGTTTACATTCTCAGTCAAAGACTTCCTCTCAGAACTCCCAGAGCACCTTGGAGCAGGGTGGTACCTTGGAAAGGTCACTGAATTTGGAGTCAGAAGACCTGGGCCACTTTGTACCTCTATCTCACCTGTGTAATCCTGGGCAGATCATATGTCACAGAATAATGGTGAAAAGCTAGAAAGGTTTTCAGAAGTTAAATAGTGTTGTTTCTTGTTCAGCCATTTTTTAGTCATATCCAAATCTTTATGATTCCTTTTGAAGTTTTCTTGGCAGAGACACTGGAATGGTTTGCCCTTTCCTTCTCCAGCTCATTTTGCAGATGAGGAAACTGAGGCAAACAGGGTGAAGTGACTTTCCCAGGGTCACACAACTAATAAGTGTCTGAGACCATATTTGAACTAAGGAAGATGAGTCTTCCTGACTCCAGGACCAGTGCTCTATCTACCACATTACCCAGCTGCTCCAGGTAGCATGTATATAGAATTGTAATGTTCGCAAAGCACTTCCCCAAAATCTTATTTTATCCTTACAACAACCCTGGGAAGCAGGTACTTTATCATCCATATTTTACAGTACTTGGATGGTCCTTGGAACACCAGATATCAGCTCTGGTTGGGATCTAAGACAGCACCAAATTCCAACTCCTTCATTTATGGGTTAAGAGCTGCACCTTGAGATGGATTTCTGCTTTAGAATTTAGTATCTATTCCAACCTATCCATTTGAAAGGGGAACTCTAGATTTCCCGAAGGAAAATGAACTAAAAAGACATTATAGGGAAGGGGAAGTCTGGGCCACAGGTCACCAAAACATCTCATTGTTCAGATAAAGTCAAAACCCAAAGTAGGCTCTCAGTTACCTATGGCCATGGCTGTAGCTTTTAGATGTGTAAAGTTCTATTCCTAAAAGGCATTTGTCCTGCAAATTACTGTGATATCATTTTGTTCCAAAAGTCAGTGCATCATAGGAAGGAAGGAAATGAGCACTGATTAAGTGCCTACTGTGTGCCAGGCATTGTGCTAAGTGCTTTACCAATATTGTTTTCGTTTGATCCTCATAACAATATTGGGAAGTATATGCTATTATTATACCAATTTTACAGTTGAGGAAACTGAGGTAGCAGAGTCACTTAACCTCTTAAACAGAGGCTAAGTGATTTTTCCAGGGCCAAGGAGGTACTGAGGGTCTACAGATGATTTGAACTCACACTTTCCTAACTCCAGATCTAAATCCACTGTGCCATCAATAGTTGTCACTATAGTGGAGAGACTGCTGGACCAGGAGTCAAGAACCCCAAGGACTCCAATCTTGCCTCAGATGCTTATTAACTCTGTGACTGTGGACAAGGCTTTAGTTTCCTTATCTAAAAAATGAGGGGCCTCTCAGGTCCTCCCTCCTCCAAATTTGTGATCCTAGGATCCTATGTGCTGTATTCCAGTCACTCCTACAAAACTTACTGAGTGACCTTGAGCAGAGACATGACTACCCATAGATTGTATTTTGCCTTTTCCATACCTCCTCCAAGAGACTCTGTCTCTCTGTCTCTCTCTGTCTCTGTCTCTTTGTCTCCTCCTCTCTCTCTGAGAACACAGGAGTACCTAGCCTAGCCACCAAACACCCTGTATTTTTCTAATAGTGCACCAGGAACATAAATAAGCTAATTCCATGTTTTCCTAAGCACTGAACCAAGTCTCTGCATGCTGTGACCCAATTCATAGACCATAGGATCAACCAAATCATATTTAGTGAGTACCTACTATGTGCCAGACACAGGAAATATAACCCAAAACAGAAACAGTACCTGCCCTCAAGGAGCTTACATCGTAGATTTACAGTTGAAAGAGACCAAGGTTTTCATTTTGTAAATTTTGTAGAAAGTTAGGCCCAGAGAAATTAAGTGACTTTGTCCCACAAGAGGTGACAGGGCTAGGATCTGAACCCAGATCCTTTGGCTCAATGGTACTGCGCTGAAGGAAAATGCTAGGTTTGGTATCAGAGGACCTAGATGGAAATCCTAACTCTGCTATTTAAACCTTTGTAAACGAAGGCAAATCACTTCATCTTTCCAGGTTCCAGGTTCCTTATTTGTAAAATGAAAGGGTTTACTAAGTGCCCTCCAAGTTGTCTTTCAGGTCTAGATCTTATGGTCTACTTGTATGACCTTGGATAAGTTACTTGACTTCCTCAGGTCTCAGCTTACCTTCCATAAAATGAGGAAATCGGACAATATGACCTGTTACGTCACTTCATCAGTTTTGTTTGTTTGCTTTTTTTTTTCTCCCTAGACCACACACCCTCCAGCATTCTGTAAAATCTGATCACAAATTCCTTGAGTGGGAAGGATTTCATTAGGGAGAAAATGGGGAAGGGTTAATATATAAGTTTAAGGTTTAAATATCCAGTATATCCAAAGATATCTTCAAGCCTCACAAATCTGTTCCTGCTGATACAGCTGGTTATAAGAAAAGATGTTTCATCTTAAAGAGCTACCACAAATTTTTCTGCAATTAATTTAAAATTGACAGCTACCTTGGTTCCCTATGTGCATCCCTGGGCAAAATTCATTTCATCAACAGGGATTAGAGAAATCACTGCTGTTCTCACTCAGCGGAGGGAGGCGAGGACCGACTGTCTTCTTTGGCATGAGCATTTGAAGTGCTCTCACTGGTTATTTTGCTTAACTTTACCCTCTACTCCTCATACTTCTACAATTTCTGACCCCCTTTCCCTCCCAATTGCTCCCCCAATCGGTCTCCTTCTCCCACAATAGACATTTCCATAGCAGCCATCTCATCCTTCCAAAGGCTGAGACGACAGCTGCTGACGTACACATGGCCCCAGATCCTGCCAAGGATGACCAGCTGCTGATCCCTTCTTCCATTAGGAGATCTCTTACTACATTAGAAGCCTGTTGGCTTAGGCTCCAAGAATAATGCCATTTTTAAGGCTTGGGGATTTTCTCTACTGCCTCCTCTGAACTTCCAAAGGTCAGTAAGCAAAGACATTGTTGTTTTACCCTTTTGAAATAATACTCAATAGGACATCTCAGGCTGGGAAAGCTCTGTTTAACTGGAACATCTCCTCCTGGAGGCAAGAGCCAAAGTTTATGTGGAGGAAAAGTCATCTCTAGTGCCCTGCAGCCAATGAATGGGGTCAACATCAGCCTGAGTTCATTCATCGCACAAGCCTTAATTAAGTACTTTCTACTGGTAAGGCCCTGTGCTGGGCTCTAAGCAAGATAGCAATATAACTAGAACTTGTTATCTGCCCTCAAGGAGCTTCCAATCCAGTATCAATATCAGAATCTAGTAGTGAATCTATAGTAGGAGAAATATCTACTAGAACCATCACTTCCCTTCCCCCACCACCGTGTATGTTGGCTAGTTCTCAAGAGGTATTGGGACATACTTGAGAATCCTTTTTTTTTGGCCAGTGAATGTGACTTTAATGTCTTGTAAAGTTCTATAACATATTACTAGAGGGATTGTTGCTCAATTTGACTAAGGCAATGCCCACTCAGTGATTTAAGGCTTAATAAGGAATGAGGCAGAGAATGGCCTCTTTACCTAGTCAAACAAATAAACAAAAAAGGTCAAACTGAAACCTGTTAAAGACCTTAGCTTGAAAAGGCCAGGGACCCATGCTGCATCCTTAGCCATCTCCAGTTGTCCTGATCTCTATCTGGACACTGGATCCAGATGGCTCCAGAGGAGAGAGTGAGGCTGGTGACTTTGCACAGCCCTCCCTCACTTAAGTCCAATTCACTTGCACGTACACATCACCTACCCGATGTCACGATCCTCTTCAAGAACTAAGGAAAAACAACAACAATTTCCCACTCAGTGTGTCCTTCACACAGCTGCCAAGAAATCAAACCACAAGCATTTATCAGGCTGCTCTTATGTGCCAGGTACTATGCCAGGCAGTGGGGATATAGAAGCAAAAATGAAGCAGTCCTGGTTCTCAAGATTCTTGATCTATATTCTATTGGTGGGAGACAACACATAAATAGGTAGGTATGTACAGATCAGACAAAAGGTGAATGGAGCAGTGAATAGGGAAAGGCACATGGAGTCAGGGAGATCTGAGATACTTTCTGTGACACCCTTGGAGAATCACTTAACCTCTCTCAACCTCAGTTTCCCCATCTGTAAAATGGGGGTAATAATAATAGCACCTACTTCCCAAGATTATTGCGAGGATCAAATGAGATCATATTTTGCAAACTTTACAGCAGTATGATGCTACTGTTGCTGCTTCTGCTGATAATGACAATGATTGGGGGGAGGGCAGCAGGTTATTTGCATCCTGAGAAATCATGTACAAGGTGGTGCTTGAGCTGAGTTTTGAAGGAAACTAGAGATGCTAAGAGGTGAGGAGGAAGTGTATTCTAGGTATGTTGGGCAGCCAGGGTGCAGAGAAAACAAATAGGATGCTGGATATTAATAGTAAAAATATCATTTGGACTAGACTGGAATTCACAAAGGACATTGATAAGACTGAACTGCCTGATTAAGTCCTTATTTTCAGGTCTCATTGTGTCATTCTTCTGCTCAGAAACTTTCGGTGATTTCCTTAAGTTCTAAAATAACATCCAGACTAGGACTGATGACTCAAGAAATAATGGAGGCCACTCCACCACTCCTTAGAGTATAATCTCTCTGAAAGATCATCTTTAATGCAGTATTTGCTCATAGCCAGCCATTTTAACAGAGATGTATTTTTTTTATATTAAAGGCCTTAAAGAACGCATCAATTACTTATTTTCATCAGTTTCTCCTACAGTTTATGCTAAACACAGATAGCATGGCAGCTGCATGTTACTGCTAAGTGATGGCTTTTTTAAATGGTAGGGAAGTCCTTCTGAAATATAAATAAACCCCTTGTGGAATTCAAATCTGAAAATTTAAACTCATCAAGTCTAAATACTGAGTTAAGTGAAGGTGGGGATGTCCATACAGAGAAAGCAAAAAAAAAAAAAAAACTATTGACCATTCTTGGACTGTCCTCTAGAAAAGATGGTGGAAGAGATATCCATTGGGCTCAGGACCAAAGCCTTATGGATCTTCAGTAGAGATCTCAGAAGCCATCTAGCTCAACCTTCTTATTTTATTGATAAGGATATTGAAGTCTAGAGAGGCCAAAGATCCCACAGTTAGGAAGTTTCAGAGCCAGAATTTGAACCCAAGCCCCTTGGCTCCAACTCCAGCATTCTCACTACTATCGCACAATTTGTTTATGGCCACACAAGTAAAATATACATATGTGCCTGAATCAGGACTGGAACCCAGGTCTTTCTCATTCCAAAGTCAGCCTTCCATCCACTATGCCTACTGTCTTTCCAGAGTTAGTGCTTACAAATTACACACTGAATTAACCCTGGTATCTTCTCTCCAATATCATCTCCAGTTCATCCTATGTATAGCGTATTTATGCATAGTCATTTGCATATTGACTCTCCCATTGGACCATGAGATCCTTGAGAGCAGAGGCTGTCTTTTGCCTTCTGTTGTATCCTCACTGTTTAAAAGCACAGTGGCTGGCACATAGTAGGTGCTTAATACATACTTATTTACTTGTTGATTGGTTGAACTGCATTTATATTGTGAAATACATTATGTGAGAGAGAGTTGGACATAGACATAGTGGGATGAAGAGAAGGCCTTAGAGTCAGGAACGCTCGGGTTTGAGTCAGACCTGTGCCACATACTGGCATGTGACCCTGAGAAAATCACTTAACATCTCAATGCAACTAACTAAAGAGCACAGATTGTAGAAAAAGTATTGATCTTGAAGAAATTACAGATCTGGTCAAAACAAAAATATGATATAAAAATAGTATATTAAGGAAACAATTAAGTAATTAAGAATACTTTGGGCTCAGATTCTTATAATCTAGCCACTACTCAGATTCTTAAAATCTAGCCAATAGCTTACTAATGTTCAGACTCCTTAAGAGTCTGCCCAATATGATGGATGTTCTAATAAACCTTGTCTTTGCCCGAAAGAAGGCCTGGGCTAAATTCTTTCAGGCAGGACCCACGTATTGTGATTTTAGGGTCCTAGTACCCCTAAACCTCTAAACAACATCATTTTGGTGGCCCGTACAGGGAAACTGCCTAACCCCAAGTTCTTCTCCAGCCAAGACTGGAAGATTTATGTCTTTTAGACTATGGGCCATTCACCTGCAGTTGGTAGCACACAGTGAAACATTATTCCCTGTATGCAGCCTGTGCTCGGTTCCAGTCAACCTCCTCTTTGGGACCCCCTTGAGGGACAGCTCTATGCCCCTTGCCAGCCAGAAACAGTTTCAGAAGCCGAGACCTTTGCCCCTTACTCCAAAAGAATTTGGGTCCCATTTGTTTGAGGGGGAAATGATGGGTTTGAGATCTGGGCCCCAGAAAGGAAAATTCCAGGACTTTCCCATGTGGCCAAATCTCTGGTGTTCACATGAGGCTATAATCCCATCAACTGACCTTCCATTATGGCTAAACCCAATCTCCCCTCCATTGTCTTACCTCCCTAAGGCCCCTGGACATTTCCCCTCCCATCCAGATCTCCTTAGGCCTCTCCTCCCTCACCCCAAAGTACTTGGCCATGCTTAGATCTTCCCACAGGCTTTCTGTATATAAGGTCCATCTTGTCTCTATTAAAATGCTCAGATTCTTATAATCAAGCCACTGCTGGGATTTTTATAACCTAGCTACTGTTTAGATTCTTATAATCTAACCACTGTTCAGATTCTTAAAAATCTAACCAATAGCTTACTAATGTTCAGACTTCTTAAGAGTCTGCCCAATATGATGGCTGTTCTAATAAACCTTATCTTTGGCAGAAAAAAAAAAAGAATATTTTGATTGATCGGGAATAATTAGCCACTAGTGACTTCTATGCTGCTAAAGGAGTACATGTTTTAAATTGTTGCCCCCTCCCTACATTTCCATGCCTTAGGACATAGACCAGGTCACCCCGCCCTAGTTACAGCTCTGTTCAGCATGCAAGCAGTAAATCACATTATGTGCATGAAGCTATTAGCCAAAGGAAAAAGCATTTGTGTAACAAAATTCTGCCTACTTCAAAACACCAGAAAATCCAGCACTATCCAATGATAAATCATCTACAGCAGAATGAGACAGAACATACTATAAGACATCACAGTGGAATCTGTAGGAACCACATACAGTAGTGAAGAGCATTCTGCACTCCTATTCAGAAGAACTGGGTTCAAATGTGCCACATTACGTAGCCTTACACAATCTTAGGCAAATCACTTCCCCACCCAAAGCCTCAGTCTCTTCAACTGAAAATGGGATGATCCTCTTTGTATTGTCTACTTAATAAAGACTTTTTGAGAAAAGCAATTTGTAAACCTTAACACGCCACAGAAATTGCCCTGGCATTTACTAGAGGGGTTATCTACAGCAAACTTAAGAGCATCTGCCCTCAATCATGGGAGTCCAAAGTGAAAATATATTCCACATGAGGCACGGCACGGGCTGCCTGGACCCATTCCTTGTAGACTATTGTAGGAAACTAGCAGTGACCATGAAGGAACTAGACAAACAGGCTGTGGCGATGATGGCAGAGTGCCTGCATACCATTTTCAATGACTTGGCAACTCAGAATGAGCTGTTCTCAGACAATGGGAGCCATCAATGGGACTCCACAGATTGAGGGCTTTCTTTATTTGGGTCTTCCCACAAAACAGTCTTAGAAACAGGGAGTTGGCCTTGGAAATGGGAACAAGAGTAATGGTTAGAAGTTACAGAGGCAAATTCCAGGTTGAAGTAGGTAGAAAAAAACTTCCTAACCATTAGAGCTGCCCAAAAGTGGAATGAGCTGGCTGCCTCTGGAAGATGTGAGTTACCTTTTACCCAAAATCTTTAAGCAAAGTCTAGAAGATCATTTGTTTGGTATGAATGAATGAAAAAGATTTATTTAGGACTTCTGTGTCCTAAGCACTGTGCTAAAGACAAGAGATGCAAATGAAAAAGGTAGAGAGTTCCTGTTCTCAAGAAACTCACATTCTAACAAGGGACATGACCCATATGGAATGTTTCAGCTATAAGTCATGAAAAAATTCTATGGTCTTTAGGGTAGTAGAGAAACAGGGGAAAGGAAGTGAATAAGCATTTATGTAGTACCTCCTATGTGCCAGGGCTGTCTTAAGAGTTTTACAAACAGTATCTCATAGGTGTCATTATTATCCTCATTTTGCAGAGGAGGAAACTGAGGCAAAGTGATTTGCTCTGGGTCACAAGCCAGATTAGAATTTATATCTTTCTGTATTGATACCCACTGCACCACCTAGCAGCCTCAAGGCAGATGGAAATGCCTCTTTTTTAAATATTATTTCCACTGATAAAATTATATGCATCTCTGATACTGAACCATTTAATGGCACCAAGAATTTTGAGGGTGGAGACTTTCATCCTGAGTCTTCAGTAGCCATGGCTACAGTGTCTATGGGACTATAGGTGCCTTAGAACTTGGTGGCTGGTGCATAGTAGGTGCTTAATAAATGCTTATTGACTTCTTATCTGGTTGAATTGCATTCATATTGTGAAATTCATTATGTGAGAGACAATTGACATAGAGCATAAAGAGAAGGAGGATTGGCCAGATACTGGTATGTGACCCTGTGGTATGCTATGGAATAGATTATTTTCCAAGTAACGGTTGGATTAGATTGACTCTAAAGTTCATTCCAAATATAAGACTATAATGTTGAGGACAGAGTGGCACCACCAAGTAGCTATATCACCCAAAAATATGGTGATACTGCATTATTTAAAGAAAGGAGCAAATGTGGTCGCGTGGCATCTAGAGCAGATATCTCTAGGCTCATCATGGGTGAAACTCTCTGGTCAAGGTAATAGCATGGACAACTGTAAATCTAGGTGGCAAGGAAATACACAAAGATGTAATTTATGAAGATAAATAGAAATTCTTATACTTGGGTTCAAATATTCAAATATACACACATAACCTACATGGGCAACATACAAACATGTATACAAATACACATACACATCCACCTTATGTATATTTTCTCACTCATTTCATCCTGACAACACCACTGTGATATAGATACTATTATTCTCCTAATTTTTGTTGTTGTTGTTTACTCTTTTTGGTAGTGTCTGACTCTTCATGACCCCATTTGGGATTTTCTTGGCAAAGATATTGGAGTACTTTGCCATTTTCTTCTCCAGATCATTTTACAGATAAAGAAACTGAGGCAAATAGGGTGAAGTGACTTGCCCAGGGTCACACAGCTAGTAAGTGTCTGAGGCTGGATTTTAACTCAGGTCTTTATGACTCTTAGCCTGGCTCTCTATTTACTGTGCCACCTAGCTCCCCTATAGACATATACCTCATGTATATTTTCTCATTTCATCCTGATAATACCACTATGGTGTAGGCACTATTAATATTTCTATTTTATGGATGAGAAAACTGAGGCTGAGGGAGGTTAAATGTCTTATTCCAGTCACAAAGGGGATGTTCAGTCAGATATGGATTCAACTTGTTAATCTCCAAATTCCCTTCCAACTCTGAGATTCTGTACATGATATTACAGTGGAGTTCTAAGTCCAAGATGGCATCTCGGAAGTCTGAAAGTTCTGTGTCCAGGACCAAGGCTGAAGGAGTTATTGGAGCTATGGCTAATAATTCTAGCAGCTGTAGCACTTTAAAGGGAATGAAAAATCTCAGTCATAAAAGTCAGCAGAGGGATAACTGAGATTCTGTTATACCCCTCCCCCAGCTGCTGATGGGAAAGCCAAGTCACTGGAAGAGGAGGGAGCAAGAAGTCTGGTGGGACCAGAGTTGACCTGGCATGGAGAATACTTCAGCATCCTGTCTCAGCCAGCTTGTGAAAGTATTATGATCATGTTATCATAGATCATAGATCCACAACTAGAAGGGATATCAGAGGTCAATTTATCCAGCACTGTAATTTTTGGATGAGAAAATGGAAGTCCAGTTAAAAGATTTAGCCAGAGTCACATAGGTAACAAGTGGCTGAGATCAGATTTGAATCTAGAGCCCCTGCCTCCAAATCTGTCCCACTTTTCCCATGATACCATGCTGCCTTTGCTTTTGATGTTCTACCAATGGCTTTTTTGCCAACCACTCAAGATCATGTGTAGTTGAGAGCCTGGAAGGTCTAGTATATCCCCCAGACACTTCAACCTACACTGCCATGATGTATATAACCAATGACCTGGGTCAGATGGGAGCCTCAACTCCACAGAGAAAAATCTGTGGATGTCTTTTCAAAATTGTTCTCCCACCCATATTATGATGCTTCCTTTTCAGTCCTAATGCACCCTAATATGTCTAGTGCCAACAAAAGATTTAGTATATAATTGAAAGAACTCTAGACTTGAATGCCTGGATTAAAGTTTCTACTCTATCACCTAGTAGCAATGTGTTTAAGTAAGTCACACTGGGCTTCAATTTCTTTTTGTGTAAAATGAAAGGAAGTTAGATCAGATATCAGGTGTCCAATGTGCCATTTGTGGGACAAATGTGGGCTGCTCAACTCTAGAGTATTGACCAGAATCCAGAGATCTCCCCAATGCACCATGTCACCCCATCTAGGGAGGTGGATTATGATTTCCTCTAATTAATTTTTCTCAATTTTTAAAAATAAATTTATTTTTATTTCTTTATTTCTATATCACATAGACTTCCCTTTGTATACCTCCTTCTCCCTCTCCCAGAGAGCAATCTTTTATAACAAAGAATTTTTGTAAAATAAAAGGAGAAAAAATCATCAAAACCAATCAATACATCAAAAAACTTGACACTTCATGCAACGTTCCACAAATGCAAACCCTTCATCTCTACAAAGAAGTGGGAGGTAGGGTCTTCTCCAATTTCTTCTTTGGTGACAATTTGTTGTTTGTAATTTTGCAACTTTTTTTTATCATTTTATCATTGTCCTTTCCATTTATATTGTGGTAGGCATTGAAAATAATGTCTTCCTGGTATTACTTATTTCATTTTGCATCCCTCCATAGAAGCATTCCCATGCTTCTCTGTAATCATCAATTCATTGTTTCCTATGGCATATAGCATTTGGTTACATTCATGCAACATTTGTTTAGCCATTCTCCAATCAATGGGTATCTACTGTGTTTCCAGCTTTTGCTACTATAGAAAGTGCTGCTATACTTATTTTAGGGTATAGCTTTTTTTTCCAAATCCTTCCTTGGGGTAAATGCCTAGCAATGGAATTTGTGAGTCCAAAAGTATGGACTTTTTAGACATTTAATTCACATAAATCCAAACTGCATTCCAGGATGGTTATATTAATGCACAACTCTACCAACAATGGATAATTGTGAACTTCTTCTGCTTCATCAAAGTCACTCTTAAGGCAAGCCAAGAACTTATCAGATGCTGTGCTTTTAGCAGAAAAGGACATATTCTAATCTATTTATTGCATCTTTTATTGCATTTTTGTCAACTTCTTGCCAAATTCTGAAATTTAAATGCAATTTATCTTTGCTGTACATACCACCTTCAAACAATAAAACAGACCATCAATAAACATTTATTAAGTGCCTCCTATACATTAGGCACTATGCTAGGGGCTAAGGATTTTAAAAAAAGGAGCAGAAGACAGTCCCTGCCCTCATGGAGCTCATAATTTAATGAAGAAGACAACAAACAAACAAATATATATACAAATAAACTACAAACAGAATAAATAGGACATAATTAATGGAAGGAAAGGCACTAGAATTAAAAGGAATTGGGAAAAATGGAAAATGAGATTTTAGCTGAGACTTAAAGGAAGCCAAGGAAGCCAGGAGCTGGAGATAAGAAGGGAGTGCATTCCAGGTATGGCGAAAAGCCAGAGAAAATGCCCAGAGTGAAGAGATGGAATGTCTTGTTTGTAGAAGAGCAAGAATTCTGGTGCCACTAGATCAAAGAGTATATGGTAAGGAGTAAAGTGTCAGAAGCCTGGCAATGTAGGAGGGGTGTCAATTATTAACACCTTTAAATGCCAAACATGATTTTGTATTTGATCCTGGAGAGGATAGGGAAACACTGAAGTTTATTGAGCAAAGGGGTGACAATCTGTGCTTCAGGAAAATCCTTTTGGTGGCTGGGTGGAGGCTGGATTGAAGCAGGGAGAAACTTCAGGCAGGCAAACCAAGTAGCAGCTATTGCAATAGACCAAATTTGAGGTAATGAAGACCTACAATACCAGTGGCCATTAAGCACCAACTATATGTCTGGCAAAAAACAGTGTGATATAGTGGAGAGAGAGCTGACTTCTTATCCAGGAAGACTTGGGTTCAAGTCTTGTCTTTGACTCCTGTTGACCATATGTCCCAGACAAGTCACTTTATCTCTAAATGTCCCCAGAATTCAGCAAACTACTGCTAAAATCTCTCAGGAAGCTAATATTTAAACCTCATCAGAATATAAAGCAGTTTGTGATCCTATTGATTAGACATATATTTCACCAAGCCTTGGACCCATTCTCTTGTTGGTGATCAACTTCTCTGAGTGTGCTAGAGTATGTTGTAGAATGTCACCCCCTTGCAACCAGTGTTCTTCTAACAGAAGGTGCAGGGACACCTAGACCTCCCTTTCCATGTTGGGATAGATTCTCATCCACCTAAAATAAAATTTAAAAAATGAACACAAAATAGGCAGCCCAATACCTGGTTTGAGGCTTGCCTAGGCAGGAGAAATATGTTAGATGCCATGTGCTCATAACCACATGGTGGCCAAAGTATGAGAAAGCGAAAACTACTTCCCTGACCCTTCATATGAAGTGCCTTGAAATAGTACTGGCATGGTTTGAAGCTGGAAGGAAAGTGAACACTTAAGAAGAGGTTTAAAGGTGACTTAAAAAAAAATCCATTGAGTCATTGGCTTTTCTGTCTCAGTGGTCAACAAGGGGACTCTTAATCAAAAAATCTCCAAAGCTCCCACTTGCCCAACTGGAAACATAGAAGGCACATTTTTCCAGGCTCACACTCCAATTCAACCTCTCTTACAATTTTTAAAATGCATTTCAGAGTGTCTTTATCTTAAGTGGACAAAGAATATTTCAAAACACAATGTTCAACCCAAACTGTGTCATAAACAAATAGAGGTCAAAATATGGAGTATGTGTATACTTTTTCACTATATCATAAATATTTATTCAAATCATTAAGGGGTCCTTATTTTTGGCTGCATATCTTTGAAGATTTTTTTTTCTGGTCAAGAGCAATAATGACCTGTAAACATGCTTGATTTCAAAGCAACATTGGCCAGCATGAAAACACGTGGCTTCCATTTGGAAACTTGGATCTAAAACCCCCCCATTACCCTCGAAAAATAGGACTTTCCAGGCCAGACAGAGAAAATGTTCTAAAAGAGGAGAATTTCTGCTTTAATCAGTTTAACTCTGTTTTTTTACATGGAAAATTTCCCCAACTGATCAAGCATGATCAGCCAGAGGCTGATCTTCATGGATGGCCTATCTTTGCCATATACATATCCCTAAAGTTCTTCACCAACCAAGGCTACCAGAACCCCAGCCCCAAAGGACATAACATCAGTGATCTTTAAATTCTTGGAAAGGAAGAGTGAATCCTCTTCTGCCCTATGCATAGTAGCCCTCAATAGCCAATTTGTTAACTGAATGATGACCACTTCCCCACCATATGGGCTATTTCAGTAGTATTTGAATACAGAACCAAGTTTCTCAGCTACTTGTGGGCAGGGAATCTGTCTCTTTCATCTTTGTATTCTCTATAGCAGTAAGTACCAAGCTTTGCTTGTAGCATCTGTTTAATAAATGGCTGATCCTTCAGGGACCAAATTTCTTTCAACTCTGTAACTAAATCCACCCCCCTATTGAGTTCACTGTATTATCTGCATAGAAGCAACAGCTGAAGCTTTAGGAGTGGATGAGATTACAGAGGCAAAATGTGTAGAGAGATTAGATAGCTATATGAGCTAAATATAATAGGTAATATTATAAACAAATTGGAGAAATGAAGGACACAACTTCACAGTTATGGACAAGGGAAGAATTCTTTACTATACCAGTGATAGGGATAATCATAAAAGACACAATAGACAATTTTAATTACATAAAATTGGAAAGCACTGAGTAAACAAAATCAAAAAAGTTGGAAGGGAAATAGTTAACTAGGAAAGATCTTTACAAACTGATAAAAGTCAGATATTCAAGATATACAGTGAATTGATACAAGGATATTAGAATAAGAACAAGCCCTCAATTAGATAAATGGTCAAAGTAGATGAATAATCATTTCTGGAAGAAAAAAAAGAAGATATACAAGCTATCAACAACTATGTGGGAAAATGTTCCAGATCATTAATCATAACATAAATGAAAATTAAAACAACTCTGAGGTTTTCCCTCATACTCATCCGTTAGCAAAGATGACAAAAGATAAAAACAGCAATTGTTGGAGGGAATGTCAGAGAACTGGCACACTACTACTTTGTTGGTGGAGCTGTGAATTGGTCTAACCAGCAGAGTGAAGTAAGTACATGAACAATTTATATTATGACATCAGCATTAGAAAAATGAACAATTTAAAGATTTTTATAAATTCATGAAGAATGAAAGGAACAGAACCAAGGGACCAATTTATAAATAACAGCATTATAAATATAAATAACTTTGAAAGCTATAAGAAATATGATCAATACATTGACCATTCATGATTCCAAATTATCAATGATGACACATATCTATTATGGAGATTGGGCAGAATCAGGGCAAAGAATGACATGTATACATATACACACACACATATACACACACAGATACACGCACACACATGTAAAATTTATGGAATAAAACAAGTAAAACAAGTCCATAACATAATACAAAAAAAAGATGATTACATATGAAACTGGAAATGTACTATGCACAACTTACTATTATTTTCAACTATACAAGAAAATTAACATGTAAATTTCTTTTTTTCTTCTCCCTACCCTAGAAATGGTTGCCATTAGACACAAATAGTCATATATATTTATATATGTATATATATATGTATGTATGTATATGTGTGTATATATGTATGTATATAAGATGTGTGTATATATATATGTAACATGTGCATACATATATATACATATAAATTGTTCTATTCATACTTCTATTTATCAGTTCTTTCTCTGGATGCAGATAGCATCTTTCTTCATATGTCCTTTATAGTTAATTTGAGTATTTATAATAGGCAAAATATATTTTTGTAATACAGGCATTGAGGGAATTTGTCTTATTTGACTGCGTATGTTTGTTCCAAGAATTTTGTTTTGTTTTATTTTCCCAATGGTATGCAGGTAGAAGGGGGATAAAATAGATTTTTATTTGTTTGTTTTTTAATAGAAAGGGGAAGGGGTGATACTGAAGTGGAATTTTGTAGACATTTTCAGGTGGGGTCATTATTATTAATTTTATTTAGCTCTTTTACTTTGTTCCTAGAGACCTCTCCTAAAGTGGAAGTAATCTGTCAGTGTTTGTAATGTAAAATGAATGAATGAATAGATAAATGAAACTTTTTAAAAAGGGAGTGAAAAGAATACAAAAAGAAAAATATGAAAAGAAAAGAGGATGAATGAAACATTAAAAAAATACACAAAAGAGATCATAAAGTAGCTAGGAAGGGGACATAGACAAGCAGGAAGTTTTTTTACTATCATGTTCAATTTAATATACAGATGTTCCTATGTTTATTTAAGTTCCTGTGTCTGTCAATGGCCTTCCCATTCTTATATTCATCTCTGTGCAAACCTACAAGCTCCTCTCCCATCCTTTTTTAACTATCTATTATAACTCAACATTAGAGCAATATTAGAGTCTAAAGTTCTTGGTTCTTCCTCAATGAGAAACTATATAACTCTTTCTTTAATCATCAATACTCGAAGTCCTGCACTGAAAACTCCCATCCTTCTCTCCAAAGACCCAACCACTTTCTGAGAGAAAATGATGTAAAAGTTTAAGAAAGAATCACTGAACTCCTGGAAAATGGAATTGGTGCTAACTGGACTTAAAGCCAACACCTTAACCTCGTTAAGGTCATTACCTTTCTTCACCTTTGACCAGAACACACTAACAATTTAAGGAACTAGTGTTTCGTTTGAAGAAACAAAACTGTTAACTGAACTTTTCCCTGAGTTCTGCAACCATGATTTACCTGATTGGAGTCTTTTGTCTTTTGTTTAGAAATACTACAAATTATAAATGGAAATAGCTTGTGTCAGAGAGAGATTTTCAAAGTCATGGAAAGTTCTGCCCTTTTCTGTATTTCTGTCTAGGCAGAAATGCTTAGAACTAGATTGATTTAATTCATAAATTCCTCTCTGGTAGCCTTGTGCCCAAATCCAGAGGGCAGACCTTTTCTTCCGCATCCCCATGTCCAGAGGTGTAATCAGCTTTGGTCTATCTATTTTTCACCTATCTAGTCAGTCACCAAATTCCTTTCAGATTCACCTTTCTTTTCTTTCATTCTAACTTTCATCAATCTTGTCACCTCCTTTCTCTTACATCATTGCCATCTTCCATAAGCCTTTTTTTTAATAAAGATGGTGCCACTCCAATACTCAGAAACTTTCAATGGGTCCCTATGTCCTACAATGTAAATTATTTTCTTGCTTCCTTGTAACTCCTGACCTAGAACTTGGCCAACCACAAGGAACACTTGAAAACTAATAGTAGAAGCACTCATGGGGAATAGAAACATTTCTTTACCTGACTCCTGATTTCTGCTCCCTAGCAAACCCTCTGGGATTTGGCTCCCCATGTTGCAGCTTTGAAAGGTAAAGCCAACCATCCTGTAGATCCTGAGGACTGGCAATGCAGGTGGTACCATCTGAATAGGAAGTGTGCAGCAGTGCGGAAAAGAAATACTGATCTGGAGTTGAAGGACCTGAGTTTGAACCTTGGCTCCAGCTGTTTGATCTTGGGCAAGTCTCTTAATGACTTCAGTTTTCTGTTTAGTGGGGTTTCAGAACTGAAAGGAACCTCAGTATTTATCTACCCCCAACACATAGCCAACTGGGTGGTATGGTGGATAGAGTGCCCAGCCTGGAGTCAGGAAGACCTGAGTTCAAATCCTGCCTCAGACATTTATTATCTGTGTGACCCTGGGCAAATCATTTCATCCTATTTGCCTGTTTTCTTATTTGTAAAATGAGCTGGAGAAAGAAATGGCAAACCATTCTTATATCTTTACCAAGAAAACCTCAAATGGAGTCACAAAGAGTTAGAAATGACTGAACAAAATAACACAGAGCCAAAAACAATCCACTCTATATCACAGTATGTCCAAAGATCATCCACCTTTTGCTTAAAGACTTCTAATGAGTGAGATTTCACTACCTCTCTGGACAGTCCATTCTAATTGTTAGAAATATTTTCCCCCTGACGTCAAGCCTAATGTCTCTTTGAAACCTCTACCCACTGCCCTGGGACAAAACAAAATAAGTAGTCTTTTAAGTACTTGAAGACAGTTAACGTGATCCCCTGAGTCATTTTCTCCAGGTTTAAACATCCTAAATTCTTTCAAACTATTCTCTTAAATGCAAGGTCTTTCACCAACCTGGTTGCTCTCCTCTGGAAACTCTCTAACTTATCAATGCACTTTCTAATGTGAAAAGGACCAATATAACCATATAAATATATAACCATATAACTACATAACCTTTGGTTGTATGGCTCAGGTTTTGTTTTCCATAAACCAGCACTAGAAGAACACAACATGTCACTATGTTGATTATCCAGTAAGGGTGTTTAGTTGGCCCGAGTCTTATATTTGAGTTATCCACTAGGCAGTACTCAACTTGAGTCACTGGTGGAGGTCTTATCAGTTACTATCTGTTGCATGTCTGAGGGATAGTCCTTCTCTAAGAGGCTGCAGTATCCCTGCTGGTCACGAAAGATGATTCATTCATTGTGCAAGCACCCAAACTAACTTGTCCCTCTCCACACACAGCCCCCACACATGGTAGCTAATAGGACAAACACTTTTGTTCAGAGATGCTGATGTCCAACTACATTCTAGCCCTTCTCCCTTGTCCTGCCTAGATATTCAATAGACTGGATGGAATCTCAAACATACACACCCATAATTTGTAGAAAAGAATGGATAAAAGAGGTCTGACCTCCTCAATTAAAGAATATGGACTAAAACTACAAAGCAGTCACCACCCCAAGTTCACTAACCATGAAATTCATAATGACAGGCAGTTTCTGGAACTAGAAGTTCAAGAACCAAAGTCTAAGTAAGGAACTCAGAAAAGTATATTGTACAACTAGTATTACCTAACCTTTCTAACAACTTTTGCTCAAGACTCCAGGTGAAGCAAGGAGGGGAGGTCACCCATCTCTAGCTGGGAATAGAACTTGCCTTTCTGATCTCTCTTTTCATGAATTATCTCTTTGGATGTAGGAGGGAAAAAATGAGAGGGATTGTTGGGTAAGAAAACATCTGGCTATAATAAAATGAGGTTCCCAGAACTGAACACATTATATCAGGTGTGGTCTAATGAGAGCAGAGGAAGGATGAATTGTAACCTCCTTCCTTGAAATTATATCTCTCAGGGGGTGGAGCCAGGATGGTGGAGTGAAAGCAGTGACTTGCTTGAGCTCTTCCCCAAAGCCCTCCAAATACCTCTAAAAATAGCTCTAAACAAATTCCTGAGCAGCAGAACCCACAAAAAGACAGAGTGAAACAAATTTCCAGCCCAAGACAACCTGGATGGTTGATTGAAAAGGTCTATTGTTCTGGGCTGGGAGAGGAGCTCAGTTCAGTGCAGGCACTCAGGCAAAGACCAAGCCTCAGTAAACCTGGAGCAGGCCTCAGAGGACTGAATCACAGGCAGATGTGGTGGTTTCCAGACTTCTCAACCCACAAATGTCAAAAACAACTTAGAACATCAGTAGGAAAAATTTGTGACCACTGTGAGAGAGAAGCTAGGTCCCAGTCCTAGTTGTGGTATAGCCCTGGGGCAGTGGCTGCTTCCTGAGCTCCATCCACAAACTAAGGGGGAATCAAGTGACTGATCAGAGGGGGACTGTGGGGATCCCTGTGCTAAGGCAGGGATCTTTTGCTTTGTCCATGCTTGGATCTGGGTCACAGTTCTGGGTGGCAGTCCTGGGGCAAGGAGGAGTGCTGTTGTGGTGGAGCTTGTAGTGGTGGCTGAGAAGGAATCCTCCTCACAGTTCCAAGGCAGGAAAGAGTGCTTGTGGTCACTCATAGAGCAGCGTACAGTCTAGGAAAGGAGTAAAGACCTTGCCCTTGATTGTACCACCTTGGAAGTACTGAAAATTTGCAGGTCCCGAGAAGTATCTCTGAAAACAGCTGCACAAAACCCCTGAAGCTTGGGACAGTACATTCTCCACACTGGAAGCAGATTCCCTACCTTAACAAAAAGTTTAAAACTCAAGTAATTGGCTGGGATCATGAGCAAACTGTGCAAAAGAAAAAAAAGTCAGACCATAGAATCTTTCCTTGGTGACAAAGAAGATCAAAGCATACAACCAGAAGACAACAAAGTCAAAGCTCCTACATCCAAAGCCTCCAAGAAAAATATGAATTGGTCCCAGGTTATGGAAGAGCTCAAAAAGGATTTTGAGAAGCAAGTAAGAGAAGTAGAGGAAAAACTGGGAAGAGAAATGAGAGTGATACAAGAAAATCATGAAAAACAAGTCAACAGCTTGCTCAAGGAGACCCCCCAAAAAAATACTGAAGAAAATAACACCTTAAAAACAGCCTAACCCAAATGGCATTGGAGGTCCAAAAAGTCAATGAGGAGAATGCCCTAAAAAGCAGAATTGGCCAGATGGAAAAGGAAGTCCAAAAGCTCACTGAAGAAAACACTTCCTTAAAAATTAGAATGGAACAGGGCAGCTAGGTGGCGCAGTGGATAGAGCACCAGCCCTGAAGGCAGGAGGAACTGACCAGCCTCAGACCAAACACTTGACACTTACTAGCTGTGCGACCCTGGGCAAGTAACTTAACCCCAACTGCCTAAAAAAAAAAATTAGAATGGAGCAAATGGAAACCAGTGACTTTATGAGAAATCAAGACATTGTAAAAACAAAATGAAAAGAATGAAAAAATAGAAGACAATGTGAAATATCTCACTGGAAAAACAACTGACCTGGAAAATAGATCCAGGAGAGAGAATTTAAAAATTATTGGACTACTTGGAAGCCATGGTCAAAAAAAAGAGCCTAGACATCATCTTTCAAGAAATTATCAAGGAAAACTGCCCTGATATTCTAGAATCAGAGGGTAAAATAGAAATTGAAAGAATCCACCAATCACCTTCTGAAAGAGATCCCCAAAAGAAAACTCCTAGGAATATTGTGGCCAAATTCCAGAGTTCCCAGGTCAAGGAGAAAATATTGCAAACAGCAAGAAAGATACAATTCCAGTATCATGGAGCCACAGTCAGGATAACACAAGATTTAGCAGCTTCTACATTAAGGGACCCCAGGGCTTGGAATATAATATTCCAGAGGGCAAAGGAGATAGGATTATAGCCAAAAATCACCTACTCAGCAAAACTGAGCATAATCCTTCAGGGGGAAAAATGGATATTCAGTGAAATAGAGGACTTTCAAGCATTCTTGATGAAAAGATGAGAGCTGAATAGAAAATTTGACTTTCAAATACAAGACTCAAGAGAAACATAAAGAGGTAAACAGGAAAGAGAAATCATAAGGGACTTATTAAGGTTGAACTGTTTATTTTCCTACATGGAAAGATGATATTTGTAACTCATGAGACCTTTATCAGTATTAGGGTAGTTGGAGGGGGGAAAAGTATATGTAGATAGATAGATAGATAGATAGATAGATAGATAGATAGATAGATAGATAGATAGATAGA
>NW_020954615.1:4306633-4312575 GCF_900497805.2 Vombatus ursinus | reverse complement strand
AGATAGATAGATAGATAGATAGATAGATAGATAGATAGATAGATAGAGGGCACAGGGTGAATTGAAGATGATGGGGTGATATTTGGAGGATAAAATTAAGAGGTGAGAGAGGATTATACTGGGAGAAAGAGAAAGGGAGAGGTAGAATGGGGTAAATTATCTCATATAAAACAGACAAGAAAAGACTTCTACAGTGGAGGGGAAGTGGGGGAAAGTGAGAGGGAATAAGTGAATCTTATTCTCATCAGATTTGGCTTAAGGATGGAATACCATGCACACTCAATTAGGTATGGAAATCTATCTTATCCTACAGGAAAATAGGAGGGAAGGGGATAAGAGAGTGGGGGGATGATAAAGGGGAGGGCAGATTGGGGAAGAGGGTAATCAGAAGCAAGCACTTCTGAGAAGGGACAGGGTCAAAAGAGAGAATAGAATAAATGGGGGAGGGGTGGGATAGGATGAAGGGAAATATAGTTAATTTTCCACAACATGACTACCATGGAAGTGTTTTGCATGACTATACATATATAACTTGTATCAAGTTGCTTGCTTTCTCAATGAGGGTGGATGGGGAGGGAGGAAGGGAGAAAATTTGGAACCCAAAGTTTTAAAAACAAATGTTAAAAATTGTTTTCACATGCAACTGGGAAATAAGAGCTACAGGCAATGGGGTATAGAAATCTATCCTGCCCTACAGGAAAATAGAAGGGGAAGGGGATAAGAGAAGGGGGGGATTGAAGGGAGGGCAGATTAGGGGAAGGGGTATTCAGAATACATGCTGTCTTGGGGTGGGGGGAGGGATGAAATGGGGAGAAATTTTGGAACTCAAAATCTTATGGAAGTGAATGTTAAAAACTAAAAATTAATAAATTAATAAAAATAAAAATATAATTGGGAAATATTTAATACAATAAACAAAAATGCAATAGGAAAAAAAAAGAAATTATGTCTCTCAATGCAGTTCACAATCACATTGGCTTTTTTTGGATGCCATACCACACTGTCGACTCCTACTGAGCTGGTAGTCCACTTATCTCTCATAGGACGATATTCACATCATACTTCACCTTCTGTTTACTGATGAATCAGGGAAGGAAAAACAAGAAGGCTCAGTAGCTGTATGGACAACCTAAAGACATCTTGTAGAGAAGGGAGGACAGCAGTGAGGATAGAGAGAAGGGAAAGAGAACTGGAAAAGAGTCTCATTTTAGAAGTAGAAAGGGAAGAGACATCCAAATCTCATTTAAAACAAAAAAAAAAACAATGGAATGTATTTCAGATACCAGGAAACATCTCAGAAACTGGCAAAACCTCATTCTGTTTTTCGCCCTTTGCTCTCCTCTACTAAAGTGAGTCAGGGTTTGTTTTCAGCTGAGTCAAGTTTACAGCAACCTTCATTTGATCAAGGGAAGTGAGTTGGGTAGGAAGGGTAGAGGCAGAGAGACTCTCAGCTGACAAATAATTCTCAGTTTCTATCTCCCTGCCCCTTTAGAGGATAGCATGGGGCCACCATGGGCTAGGATCAACAACAAAGCTGGCCAACTGCTTTCTGGGAAGTCAAAAACCATAACTACTCACACTCTCTGCTCCTTCTCTCTCTCCTTTGTTGTCTATTCACATTTCTTCTGCCCCTTGGATATCAAAGACCCCTGAGGCTCTGTGTTCTGCCTACTTCTCTTCTCTCTCTACGCTCCTTCCTCTCATGATCTCATCCATTCCCATGGCTTTAATTATCACCTCTTTGCAGATGACTCCGAAATCTACATGTCCAACCCTAACCTCTCTCCAGAACTTGGGTCTCATATTTCCAGATATTTGTTAGATATTTCCATTTGGTGTCCTACTGACCCTTCAAATTCCACATAACCAAAATGAACTCATCTTTTCTCCCAAACCTTCCCTTTCCTTTAATTTCTCTCTTTTGTGGATGGTGCCATCACCTTCCCAGTCACCTAGATCAAACAATTTGGAATTATCTTGGACTTCGGTCTCTCTATAAATCCCCCAATTCATTCAGTTGTCATGTATTATTTATCTTATTAATTCAGCATCACAAATATCCACAGCGTCCTTTGTAATTTCATTTCAAATACCCTCCTTTAAACCTTAATATCTTCTTGACTAAAATACTGTACAGAGAGACTGGAGTCACTCCCCCAAGAGAGGGGCCAGCTACATCTCCCTCTTATGGAATTCTAGGAGTACTTCTGAGAATTTGAGAGTGTTTTTCTCTAATGGGATCATCTTAAACCACCATTCCAATGTATTTCTCTCCACTGTTAGCCATCAGTGAGTAGAGCCCCAGCTCTATTTAATGAAGAACAATACAAACACAACCCCTACCAACACCTAAGCACACACTATCCCCTCTACCACCTCACTCCCTACAGAGTGTGGGCTCAAATTTAAAGCAGTACTTTATGCAGCATTCATCCCAAGTTCACTTCCAAATGTGAAACACTGGATGTCTGCATCTGAGCTCCCCCCACCCCGGGTCCCCCAGGTCATTCCTTGGGGCCTCACTGTTGGAGCAGCAGGCAACAAACCTGACCAGATCTCTCATGGCTCACCATTATGACATTTTGAAGCTCACAAGGCCATAGCCATCTCTAATACTCTTTCATCTAAGGTGCAGAAGGACAGACGCGAAAAGGCAAACAGTGGCCCTTATTCACAGTTCACATGTTGCCCTAGGGTGGGAAGGGTCCAAGCCCAGAGGATTATGGGATGTCTCCTCAAAAACCAACAAAGAGGAAAAGAACAAGAGATTGGTTTGGACTGGCTAGTACCTGCACTGGTGTACCCTGGTTATGTATGACTCCACAGTCAATCAAAAAGGCTCCTCATCTTAGTTAGTAGACTGGAACTAGAAATGACATGCTTTGTATGCTCCATTATGGGGAGCAAGATCTTTCTATTACACATTTTCATGCCTTTCTAAAAGCAGGCTGGCCAGCCAAGAACACTGCACCTGCTCACCAGCCACCTTGTAACAGCCTCCAAACCAGCCTTCCTCCCTCCGAGCCACCCTCCACAAGATTGCCCAAATGATCTTTCTTTTTTTTAATCTGCTCTTTTTTTAATTTGTTATTTATTTTTAACATTCATTTTTTTTAAATTTTGTGTTCCAAATTCTTTCCATCCCTCCAACCCTTTGAGAAAGCAAACAATATGATGTGTGAAATCATGCAAAACATTTCCATATTTGCCGTGTTGCAAAAACAAAAAAATTAAACAAGAAAAACAAAGAAAGTGAAAAAAAAATGCTTCAATTTATACTCAGAGTTCATCCATTCTCTCTCTGAAGATAGACAGCATTTTTCATCATGAGTTATTCTGAATTATCTTAGATTATTGTATTGATCAGGGTAGCTACAAACAGTCTTTAACTGTTGTTCATCCTTACAATGTTACTGTTACTGTGTATTATGTTCTCCTGGTTCTGCTCACTTCACTTAGCATCAGTTCATATAAGTCTTCCCAGGTTTCTCTGAAACCATCCCCCTTGTCATTTCTTATGGACCAATAGTATTCCAATGAGATGTCTCTTCTAAAAATAAGACAGTTAAGTAAAACTAATAATACAAGTAATCTTTCTAATGCACCGCTCTGATTATGCTTCTCCCCTTCAAAAAAATTTTTGGTGGCTGTTCATTCAATTCAATTCAATTCAATTCATTAAGAACCTGTTAAACACCTATATGTGCATGGACCAGCTAGGAAGCACAGTGAGTAACAGGTCTTGACACAGGAAGACCTAAGTTCAAATCTGACCTCAGACATTGGAAACCAGGAACAGGGCTGGGAAGGGAATGAAGGTCAGCCCAGATCCCTTCTCAAAATGGAAGCTCCAGGAGAAATTCATCAGTCAGAGAAGAGGTCAGCTTTGTGGAAGGATATTACAGGTTGGGAAAGCTGTAAGGGATGGGTAGATGGCCCAGGATAAGGAGATCCCAAGTGCTGAGGAAAGTTCTGGGATGAGACAGAGACAAAGGCATGGTTTTGAAGTGCAAGTGGGCAGAATGAGGAAGCCTATTCCTCATTTATAGACTGCTCTAATTAACAGGAAAGTTCTTATACTGAGCAGAAATCTGCCTTCCTGTACCTTCCTTCTGCTTCTCACTCCTATAGTCAAGACATATGAGCTCAATCTCTCACATTAGAGTGCTTCTTTAGCCCACATATCTTCAGTTCCCTTAGTCCATCACTATAAGAAGTGGTCTTAAGTTCACTCTGCAACTAGGTGGCACCATAATGGACAGAGCATTGGGCTTGGAATCAGAAAGATTCATCTTCATGAGTTCAAATCCAGCTTCAGATACTTACTAGCTGGGTGACCCTGGGCAAGTCACTCCACCCTGTTTGCCTGAGTTTCCTCATCTGTAAAATGAGCTGGAGAAAGAAATGGCAAACCACTCCAGTATCTTTGCCAAGAAAACCCCAAATGGGATCACAAAGAGTCAGATATGACTGAATTAAAACTTAATTAAATCCTGCTTCATCCTCCACACAGCTGCCAAATTGGTATTCCAAAAGCCCAGATCTGACCGTGTCACTTGCCTATTTATGCTCTTACCTAATGTTTCCCATATGTGGAATTTTCATCTCTCATCTCCATACCTTTGCACTAACTGTCTCCCATACCTGCAAGGCCTTCTCTGCTTACCCCTGCCACTTAAAATCAAAAGGAAGATTCTAATCCAGGTCTTTCTAACTCTAAAGTCAGTCACTCTCACCTTTGCTTTGCTACCTTTCCTAACTCTTTGTGCTATGATGTATCTTCTCATTCTCAGTTTTGATATCAAGACCTTCTCTGAAATTATTCACACAAAGACTCACCCTAATATGTTGGGCTCCTTTTCCCCTGCCCTTTATCCCCAATGGGACCAAAAACCATGGAATGGGTAGAGACAGGCATGCCTAGAGAACAGTACCTTTTGGTCCCTACTTTCTGCTTCTCCCCTGCTGACACTCATTTCTGGATGAATCTGTACTTTTGGAAGAGCTGAGTATTTTATGAATAATTAACCCTGCATGTGGAAGGCCAGCCAAGTCAGAGTTTTGGCCTGCCAAAAAATTAGAAATGACACTTGTCAACCAGGAAGAGAGGAGGAAGAGAGCCTGACCTGCCTTCAATCATGAGTAGAGAATGGATACCCCTGGGGAGGCCATTCCCTGAATGTTCAGCTGGGTCGGGCCATGAGAAAGAGGAAAGCTCATTTAGAAGCTGGGTGGGGACCACAGGAAATGGCAATATCTTTGGTGGTGACTGCTTTGGATACTTGCTCACCTTTGTATTTGGGTAGGCCCATGATCCTGCCCTCTCTGCTTCACTCAGAAAGCCTGAAGACAAGACTTCTGACCCCCCTGTTTAGACCGTCTGGGGCCATCACTGCTCTTTTCTGGGAGTCCAATTAAAGGAGCCCAGGCTCTGAAGTCAAAGGACCTGGATTTCAGAGCCAACTTCTGTTGTTAATTCCTGAGTAACCTTGGGAAACATAATCAACCATTCTGGTTAAACCTATGCTCATGTTTGAGGTCCACCTTTGCCACGTTCCACCTGTGTAACCCAAGTAAGTCACTTAAGCTTTCCTGTTAAATCTGCAGTTAAATTCAAAACCTACCTTTGATGCTGGCAACCTGTATGACTTTGGGAAAGCCACCTAGCTTCTCTGAGCCTCAGTTTCCTCATCTGTAAAATGACAGGGGCAGGGGATATAGATTATATGATCTCTGAGGTCGCTTAACTCTAGACTGCCACGAGCCTATGATCCACCCCCTGTTTTCTCTTTGATATCACTTCTTCTTTCTGAAGGACTAGTCCCCTGGACTTCAATGATTTCATTATCCCCTGCCAGGCTAAGCCACTGCCCTGCTGGCCCTGTATCCCTTAGAGGACCTCCTCTGGCTCCCAGCTCATGGTCAGAGACAGTAGACCTGCT
>NW_020954615.1:4305321-4306623 GCF_900497805.2 Vombatus ursinus | reverse complement strand
TATCCCCTGGGGACCTTCTCTGGCTCCCAGCTCATGGTCAGAGACAGCTTCCTTGGGATCAAAGGCTGAAGGGACCTTAGGGATTACAGAATCTCACAACTAGAAGGACTCCAAGCAGCCCTCTAGTCCAACCTTATTTGATCAAAATCCCCCTAACAACATCATAGACAAATGGTCACCTAAACCAACTCCCTTATTTTATAGACAGTTAGGGAAGTGAAGTCATTCACCTTAGCTCACATGGTTCCGAAGCAGCAGGGGAAGGGCTGGAGCCCAAGTTCTCCCAGTACACACACAGTGCACTGATTGTGACACCACTTTGTCTACACCTGTCACAGGACACTTGTCACTGGACACCTGCCACCACAGCTGTTGGCTCACCCTGCCTCCCTGCTCTATTATTGCTGAGTCATGGCCCGAGGAAATTGTTAGAATTCAGAGTTGCTGGTAGAAAATAATAAAAACAATAAACCAACAGTACCTATTGATAGAATACCCAAGGGGATGTAGAACCTTTGTTTTAAATGTCCAGGGGGACAAAATGTCCAAGGAGGATACAAAGAGGGTAATTTAAAGTTTTTAATAATATGTATGTGTGTGTTTGTGTGTATGTATGTATGTGAGTGTGTATGTTTGTGTATGTGTGTGTATAGAGCTTTGACCAAAATTGTAGATAGAAAAGTTGACCCTTTTTTTTGATATCTTTAAATATTTATGGGGTTTTTTGTGATTTTTTAAGTTCATAGTAAACAATTAAGAAATTAATAACAAGGGAATATCCTCTCTTCTCTAAAGTATGGATGTGGCAAAAGTTTGTTATTATTGGGCAGCAGACTGGGGATGGGGGAGAAGGACACTTGGAACTTGTTGCTTGCTCATCACACAGGCATCATAAGGAGAGATTATATCTCAATTATATTGGAGAGAAAGTCTATAAAATATGACCAGGACTCATATTTTAGGTTACAAAGTGCCTTCTCTACAAGAAACCTTCTATGGAGGTATTATTATAGGCAATATTTCCTACTTCTCATGGCCCAACCCAACTGAACATTCTGGGGACAGTCAGTTCTGAGGCAAGAATTCACTTCTGATGATTTTAGGGAAGGAGTGAGATAGGGAGACAATCAGACAGAGAGAGAGGCAGAAAGAATGAAGCAGAGATTGAGAGACAGAGAAAGGGGGGAGGAGGGAAAGGAAGGAAGAAAGGAAAGAAAGGGGAAGGGAAGGGAAGGAGATAAGGAAAGAAGGAAAAAAAGAAAGAAAGAAAGAAAGAAAGAAAGAAAGAAAGAAAGAAAGAAA
>NW_020954615.1:4300165-4305311 GCF_900497805.2 Vombatus ursinus | reverse complement strand
AAAGAAAGAAAGAAAGAAAGAAAGAAAGAAAGAAAGAAAGAAAGAAAGAAAGAAAGAAAGAAAGAAAGAGAAAGAAAGGAAGGAAGGAAGAAAGAAGGAGGAAGGAAAGAAGATGACTTTAGATATCTAGTCTAAATGTTGTTTTTTTATACTAAGAAAACAAGGTACTAAAATGTAATGTGAAAAAAAATAAAAAGATTAAAAAAAAACAAAACAAAATAAAATGTAATGTGGTCATGCAAATAGTTAGAACTCAAATTAAGATTTCCTAATTCACAGTTCAGCGGTATCTCTGTGCTGTCCCATCCTCATCTCTTTAGATAACATACTTTCTCACTTCCTCTCCAACTTTCTGCACATTTGCTGAGACCTTACTTGTCTCCCTCTCTCCTCTTCTCTGAGTGTGTGTGTGTGTGTGTGTGTGTGTGTGTGTGTGTGTGTGTTAGGTGGGAGTGGGGAGAAGATTCCACTTAGCTTCAAAAGTTACACATTACGTCTCCTTGCCTAAACTTTGCACAAAAAGGGCTTTGTTTATGAGCTGTCTGGAGAGGATCTGTGAATCAATGGGGCATTGTTCAATAAATAATGAAGGCCAGAGACATAGAATTTTTATTTTTATGTGAGGTATATGCAAAAGGGTCAAGATATCCAAATTTCCCAAGTGCAGCCTCAGCGGCATCTTGCTCCAGGAAACACGATTTCATGGGCTCTTATAAGTGGACAATAAATTAGCAACTGAGGACAGCCGATGAGCAGGCTGCAGACTCTTACCATTTCCCAAGATTTGACTGTACCTAAGAATTTAGAATCTTTCCAGCACCTGTTGGTCTGGAGAGTGGATATCTCCCTGTGGTTAGCCCCTCCACCTCCCAGTGATCCTATCTTTGATAAATCTGGAAGAAGCAACCTGCCTTGTCAGAGAGCCTAGCTGGGTTAACCTGGTGCTCCAAAGGCTGATAGGGCTTTGGGATCCTACTTTTGGAGGGCAAGTAGAGTCTGGTTACTCCCGTTGCACCAGACCAGAGGTTCCTGACCTGGGGACTGAGAATCTTTTATGTTTCAATAACTTTTTTTCAATATAATTGGTATCCTTTGTAATTCTATGTATTTTATTTTATGCATTTAAAAACTGTTCTGAGAAGGGGTATAGAGGCTTCATTTGATTGCCAGGGAGGTCCAGGACACACAAAACAAGTTAAAAAGTCCTCACTAGACTCTCTGCTCTTCCTTCTGGTCAGCAGGAGGTCTTTCCTGTGCTTCACAGTAGTTGAGATTTCACACACAGAATCACTTTGTATATATTTTACATTGGTTTCTCTGTATGTATGGTGTTTCCCACCCCCCATTAGAATGTAAGCCCCTTGGGGCACTTAGGTGGCACAGTAGATTAGAGCACTGGCCCTGGATTCAGGAGGACCTGAGTTCAAATCTGGCCTCACACACGTAACACTTACTAGTTGTGTGACCCTGGGCAAGTCACTTAACCCCATTGCCTAGCAAAAAAAAAAAAGAAAAGAAAAGAAAAAAGAAGAAGAAGAAAAAAAAGAATGTAAGCCCCTTGAGGACAGGACTTTGGTTTGTTTCTTTGTTTGTTCCTCCCCTCCCCCACAGAACTCCACCTGACACATGGTATATGCTTATACTGCTTACTGAACAGAATTAAATTCACAGGTGTTAGGGCTGGAAGGGCCTTTAGATGTCACCTAGTCCAAACCCCTCATTTTATTGAAGAGTAAACAGAGACACAAAGATTTTAAGACTTTTTCAAGGTCATATGATTATTTACTGTTGTGTTGTTGTTTATCCTTCCTTGGAAGAGGAACAATGACACCATGTGGGTTATGTCTTGACTTGCATGTGAATTGGGTTTAAGGGAGCAAGAGCTATGCACAGTCAGTCCTTGGAGCCTAGTGCAAGACAAAAGTCAAGATGACTGGAGATGGCCCGGGATGCAGTGGGAGACCCTGGCCTTTTTAAACTAAGGTCTTCCCCAGGTCTCAGTTTGTCTGAGGCAACAACTATTCAGTGTTTAAGGCTAGGTAAGAACTGAGGCAAAAGATGGCCTAGTTTTCCTTCACAAAAGAATCCATCTGGGAGGGGAAGACCTTTGGAATTTCTCTCAAGGTCATGTGATGCCAATGGCAGGGGTTGGATTTGAACCTAAATCTTCTGACGATAAATCCATTCCTCTTTTCCCTGTGCTACACTGCCTGAATTTTGTCAGAGAACTAGGCAAGCTTAGCCTGGAGGAGGGGAGATTTAGGGAGGTTATCATTACTGTCTTCAAATGTTTTAAAGGGTTGTTATGTGGAAGAGGGATGAGATTGATTCTGTTTGGCCCCACAGGGAGAAACCTGTCTAGTCAACTCTTAGGATTGTGGCAAAAAATAATAATAGTAATATGGTATAACACGTGGGAAAGACCTTTACATGAATGACTATCACACATTATGTTTGAATGGAAATATCCTCCCTGAAAATCCATCATGATTATCAGGGAAATGACTCAGGATGCACACTTGATTGAGGGGAGGGTGAACAATATTTGCTTCCTCCAAGAAGATGAGCACAATGAGTCCATAAATGCATTTGGATCATATCCATCTCTCCACTATTCACTAGCAACGGCCGGCGTCAGAGTGGACAATAGGAAAAAATAGCCCAGTTTGGTTTGGGAATTCATTGTATATTAGAGGCTTAGGAGGACAGGGAGCAGGGAAATTATCCTTTCCAGGGATGTTTTATTCATTCTTCACATGTACACTACAATCATGGTGGGGAGAATTGGCACAAAGATATAGTAGCTAGAATTTTGGCACAGATGACAACGGGCAACAATTAATTAATGTTTTGTTGGGTTTTCTAATCAAACATTTGAGCAACACTCTAAGAGTGTAAATTATAGAAAAGCTGCCAATCCATATAATAAAAGTTTCCTCCCATGAGAGGAATGAAATCACAAGTTTATTACCCATCCTGATCCCTACTGGGCTAGTTGTGTGAATACCTATTTCTCAGAAGGAAGGAGGAGGAGCCCTAGAATTGTTTCTTTGTTCCTGAGTCATGCCCTTCTTGATATGCTTTCAAGAGTCATATAGGGCGGGATCTGACTTCAGTCTCTAAAACTTAATATCCATCACATCCCCTTTCAGTTGAGTGTAACAAACTGGTTGTGGAGGCAGCATGATGCATTTGGATAGAGCTGCATTTGGAGTCAGGAAGATCTGGCTTCAAATCTTCTCTCAAATTTTTAGTGGCATAGTAGATAGACCACCAGCTTTGGAATCAGGAAGTTGAGTTCAAATCCAGCCTGAGACACTTACTAGCTGTGTGACCCTGGGAAAGTCCTTAACCTCTCAGGCTGTTTTTGAATCTGTAAAATGGGGATAATAATAGCACCTACTTTTGTTTCTTGTTGTGAGGATTAAGTGAGGTATTGTTTGTAAAGTGATTTATAAACCTTAAAATGCTCTATAAGTGCCAGCCATTATTACTATTATTTATAAACACCAACTGAGTCATCAAAATGCAATCTCCTTGAGGTGAGGGACTTTTATCTTTGCTTTTATATTTCCACAAGACTATATGAACAGTTCCAGGCATATGGTAAGTACTTACTAAAAGATTGTTGATGGATGTCAGTCACTCTGCTAAGTATTGGGAGCCCTAAGACAAAAATAAAACAGCCCCCCCTCAACAAGTTTACATTTTATGGGAAGAACTCTTCTGTATCTGTGATAGGATCAAAGCACATAAAACTTAAGTGACTTGCCCAGCTCTCCCAGACTTGGAGCTCAGCCCCTGCTCTGCTACACCACACTGTCCCTAAGACCAGAGAACTTAGTGGAAAATGGAAGAGCATGAGACCTATGAGCAGCCCTAAGAAAAATACCTCTGTGAGTGTTCCTTGGTGTTGGGGGAGGGGGGAGTGGCTCTGTGGAGGTGCAGTGAAGATCTAATGAACAGTGATCTTTGAACAATATTAGAAACGGAGAATGGACATCCAAAGGGTATTTGGGTTTATGGAGAACAGCAAAGAAACTGTCCAGAGATGGGATCTGAGTTCTCTTTGAAAGAGAGATGTCATGTGCAAGAGAGTTCAGACTAGTTCCTCTTAGCTCCTGAGGGCAAAACTGGGATGAAGAATGGGCATAAGAAGAAAGTTGATCTCAGTTCACTATAAGGAGGAACATTTCCCAGGGTTTAGCACAGTGCCACCTACCAAGTAGGTACTTAATAAATGCTTGTTGATGAATGGATGGGTGGATCCCTGACATTAAAGTCATTTTTCCACGGTATGGGAGTGATATCCTCACCTCTGCAGGATCATTAGATTGAAAGCTGGAACAGATCTTTGAAGTCAGTAAGTCTAACCTTTTCATTTTACAAATGTGAAAACTGACGTTCAGAGAGATTAAGTGACTTGCCCAGGGTCACACAAATAGTGAGTGTCTGAAGCAAGATTCAGACCATTATCTTCCTGATTTCAAGTCCAGGGCTCAGTCAAAACACCATCTTTCTCCTCTTCAAGCCAGGTCTGGTTGACCACTTGTAACGGACGTTATTAAAAGGCTTCCTGATGAGATGAATTCCAACATTAAAAGTCTATGAGTCTGTGTAAAGTGAAAGAGCATAGAAGTGGGTGAGAGAAGACAGACAGGGAGAGTATTTGTCATTGACATCCTTTGCCTGGAGATGGAAAGTGATGTTTGCCCCTGGATCGATTCATGATTACCTTTTCCACGCTTCATTGACTGCTCTGCCTCCTACATCTTCCTCCCCTCTCCCCTTTGAGCAATCCATTCAATAAAAATGCTTATTAATGCAAGGTTTACAGACGCCACATGGTTTAGGAGAAGCACAGCAATACATCAGCTCTGTCAGAGAAGCCAAGATGAAGTGGCAATGCCATGAGAATGGACATTGCTTGTAGGATGAAACAGGGAGAACCCTGCTCGATACGAAACTGACGAGAATAACAATAGTGACACATCAATCAATAAACATTTACTAAGCACCTACTGTGTGACAGGCACTGTGCTAAGCATACTTACATAGATCTTTAAGTTTCTGGTTCTGCCCCATGGGTCCAAGCAGAGCAAAGCTTCCATGTGACGGCCCTCCAAAGACGTGAGAGTTCTCGTGT
>NW_020954615.1:4276164-4300155 GCF_900497805.2 Vombatus ursinus | reverse complement strand
CTAATGTTCACTGATCATATCATGACCCGCTCCCCCCTCCAATAAACTCCAATGTCTTCTGTTACCTTTAGGATGAATAAATTCTTCTATTTGGCCTTTAAACTTCTTCAAGGCCTGGACCCTTCTTATCTTTACAGTCTTTTTAAATATCACTCCTTTCCTTCCTGGAATTATTATTCCAGGGTTATTATCATAGCCTTCTATTTATTGCCCTTGATTCTAGTCTCCTCCCATTCCAATCCATCCTCCATTCAGCTGCCAAAGTGGTTTGTCTAAAGCTCAGATTTGATCATGTCACCACTACCCCACTCATTAAGACCGTTAGGACCCAATATCAAGTCTTCTGGCATTTAAAGCTCTTCAGAGCCCATTCCTTTTCCCCCCTCTAGACTTCTTATATTCTACACATAACACACCTTTATCTAGTCACACCAGATTCTTCCTGCCATCTGACTCCAGCTCTGCCTCCTGGTTTTCCTGGATTCCTCATGTCACCCTCCTGCTCAATGAACTCCAGTGGCTCCCTATTACTTAGAAGATCAAATAGGAACTCCTGTGTTTGGCTTCTAAAGCTCTTTGTAACCTGGTCCCTTTTCACCTTTATAGTTGTCTTACAGCTTACTTGCCCCATGCCCTCCTCTATTCATTTGTATTGATCTTCCCATTGTCAGGACACAACACTAAAGAAGGTATGGATTTGGAGAGACAGAAGTGTTGAGGGAGAGCATTCATGGAACAAGGAATGGCCGATACAAAGGTGTAGAGATGGAAACTGGGAAGCTGCATTTGAAGAAAAGCTAATGGGCCATTTTGACTGGAACCATGAAGGAGAAGTATGAAATTTCTGGAGTCAATGGGTGATGGGAAAGAGACAACAGAGAAAAGAATGAGGCCAGACATTCACTACTAAAGTTTAATGTTTCCTCAGAAAGGCACTGGAGTTTTGTTAGCGCTGTTTGCCCCGGGGCCAGGAGCTCAGTATCTGTCTCCCTGAGCCAGAACCTTCAGGCCTCCTACCTTCCTCTCCTGCCATGTCCAAGTGGTAAGATTTCACTTCAGCTCAGTTCACAGCGATTATGAAGAGGCTCATGGGAATGTGGTACACCCAACTCTAAGCGGAAGACAGCTGTACAAACTGCCGGGCATGGACCCCAGGGAAATACCAATGTTCCAAGCTTCCAAGAGAGAGCCAGGAAATCCTTTGATCAACCCCAGGAAACCAACACCCAACCCTCTCCAAAGTCACACTCTCTTAAGAATTCCTGAGTATACATTCGTCCCAAAAACCCTCCTGCTGAGATGTTTTGGCTAAAAGTAAGAAGGCAAGAAATAACTCTCACCCAGAAGCAATCAGGATGGGGACACATGGGTGTGGGCTGAGATGGAAGCCAAGGTAATCTACACGTTGGCCTTTCCTAAGGGTGTTTGCCCAGGTGCAGCGGAAGGAAAGGCTGTGCCAAGCATCCAGCTTCCAAAGGGGACTTCCTCTTTGGCCTGCCTGGGGCCACATACAGGGTGGACATGGAGGAATGGTAGAGGGTGAGCTGAGACTGGGCACCAGCAATGGTTGATGATGCGTTGAGCCCTTCCTTAATGGCTTGCTTTCCCCAACCTTAAACTTGTTCCTCATTTCCTGGTTTGGCCACATTTGCTCTGCAGAGAATTTCACCTCATAAATGAGTATCTAGGATGGTTTTTGTCTTCATTTACATTTTATTCTTGTTTTGGACCCATTGAACCAGGCATTCCTCCTTTGTGATCCAGCTTGGGATGGGCAGTGGAGGCCTGTGCAGGTCAATGATTGGACAAAATGGACACTGAGTTCCCTACCAACCCTGAGATTCTATGAGATGTTTAGCCATTATGGCTTTGTAGTCAAGAAGACATGAGTTTCAATCCTGCCTCAGGCATTTATCCCCTCTTAGCCTCAGTTTCCTCATATGTAAAATGGGAATAATACTAGTAACCTATCTCCAAGGGTTTTGTTGGGATCCAATAAGATCATCCCTGTAAAGTGTTTTACAAATCTCATACCACTATACAAATGCTAGGGATTATTATTATTCTTGGGGGAAGAGAAGACTTCCTAAGACTATAATAGCCATCAGTCCATCAGTCAGTAAGTATTTATTAAGCATTTACTATGTATCAGGAGGGCAGCTATGTGGTGCAGTGGATAGAACACTGTGCTGGAAACCAAGAAGACTCATCTTCCTGAGTTCAAATCCAGCCTCAAACACTCACTGGCTGTGTGACCCTGAGCAAGTCACTTAATCCCATTTGTCTCATTGTTCTCATCTGTAAAATGAGCTGGAGAAGGAAATGGCAAACTACTCCAACATGTTTGCCAAGAAAACCCCAACTAGGGTCACAAAGAGTCAGTGCTGAAATGACTGAATAACAAAAATGTGTCAGGTACCATGCTAAACACTGGGCACATGGAAGAAGGATCCAATTTACTCTCCTTGGCTGCTGGGTAAGTGGGTAGAAAGCTGGTCTTGGAATCAGAAAGCCCTGGGTTCAGTTTCTGTCTCTGACTCAGCCTAGTTATGTGACCTTGGCATTGTGTTTGGGCAACTTTCTAAGCCTCCAAGTAGCCGTTAAGGGGCCAACATGTCTGAACCCCTCAGTCCCAGTCTCCTATACTCTGCTCAGCCCAAAGGGTCAAATCAAGAGCAGTGAGTGGACATTGCAGAGGGACATACTTTGGCTTCACGTAAAGGAAAATTTGCTTTCCCAAAGTACAGCAGACTTCCTTGGGTCTGGAGGAATTCTCCCTCCCTCGCTGGAAGTTCAATGAACAACCACTTGTTGGAGGCACAAGAGAGGGGATTCCTGTTAAAGTAAGGGCTGAACTCAGTAGCCAATGAGGTCCCTTCCATATCAGAGATTTTGTGACTCTAGGAGGCCCCCTGGATCAGCATCACACACGGAGTTTGTCCAAAGCATCAGACAATGAATCTACTATTGGGAGGATAGAGAGCTGGCTCCATGCACCTACGGGAGGTTATGGCAGCTGAAACTGGCTTGATAAACTTATCTTTTTCTCGTCTCTGAGTTGCTTTTTAAATTAATTTTAATTAGTCATAGCAACAAGCCCTTAAATTGTTTCGAGTAATTTCTTTCTCTGATTTCATCACCAAAACCAATCCTGTTATGTGTAATTTATTAGGAAATGGGCCTGCTGTGATTTCTCTGGGCAGGGCAGAGAAAGAACTGAGAAAGACCACTGAGGAAGCAAACTGAATCATAATGACAAGGGCACAAGATATTTATACACAGGCAGCTAGGGGGCATACTGGATAGAGTTCCAGATGTGGAAGCAGGAAAACCTGAGTTCAAATCCTACCTCAGACCCTTATGAGCTGTGTGGCCCTGAGTAAATCCCTTAACCACTCTGTTTGTTTCTTCATCTGTAAAATGAGATGACTGGACTCAGTAGTCTCCAAGGTCCCTTCCAGATCTAAAACTATGATGTTATGATTATAATGATGTTAATGGAAACTGAGGATAGCCTGCTGAACTTGGAGTTGGGAAGACCTGAGTTCAGATCTTCCCTCAGACACTTAGCAGTTGTTTGACCTCGAGTAAGTACTTCTCTCAGCCTTTATTTTCTCATCTATAAAATGGGAATAACAGCATCTCCTTAACATGGTTGTTGTGTGGCTCAAATCAAATAATACATATGAAGTGCTTTGCAAATAGCACAAAATTACTAATGTGGAAATGTTTTACATAATTGCACATGTATAACCTATATCTGATTGCTAACCATATCAGGGAGAGAAAAGAGGAGGGAGAGATAGAATTTAGAACTCAAAACTTTAAATAAAAATGTTTAAAAAAAACCTTTTAGAAACGTTAGCTATTATTACTATATAGTTCTTTGACCAATGATTAAATTCAACCAGCATTCATTAAACACCCACTGTGTACAACATACTGTGCTAAGCACTGGGGATAGAGAATCCAAAATGAATAACCCAGGGGCATCTAGGTGGCACAGTAGATAAAGCACTGGCCCTAGAGTCGGGAAGTTCAAATAAGACCTCAGACACTTACTAGCTGTGTGATCCTGGGCAAGTCACTTAACTTTGATTGCCTCAAAAAATAATCATGATGATGAATAGCCCTTGTCTTAAAGAGACCTTGGATTCTATAGGTAGGACACAATACCTGACTGTGACCAGATAACCAGTAATCAAAGATGTATATCATAGAGGAAATCCTAATTCCCATTTGGTTTGAATTAGATCATTTCTATCATCCTTCCCACCTATAATGGGAAGGATGCTACCCTTTCTGAATAGGCACCCTATGATACCCTTTCTGAATAGGCAAAACCCAGTACGCTCAGCAGACTTCTAATAAGACCATTGGGATGGACATCTTAGGCCTTTTTCTCTTTAAAGAGGAAATTACAGCATCACACTTCTTAACAGGTTTATATTGATTCAGCATTTGTATTGTTTTCAGCACCTCCCGAAAAAAGAGCACTGTGCTAGGTACTAGTGACAGAAACTAAAGTAGCACAGTCCCTGCCTTCAAAAGGCTTGTATTCTAAGTGGGCAGAAAATAGGTACATAAATATACACAAAATAGATCTAAGGTAAGCTTTTAGGCAGAAGCAACTGACAGTCACAGAGGTGTCAAATTCACAGAGAAGATTCCAGCCAAGCCTCAAAACTCCAGATTAAAATGTAAATGGGAAGGATTAACAAAATAAATAAAAAATGCAATATAACATAGATAATATTCATCTGTGGCTATCAAAATCTAGATGCACCCACAGGGATCCATTTCTATCGAGTGTGACACCATGGCTTTAGGGGAATCAGGAAAGACCTCAAGGAGAAGGGATCCTTAGGACCAGTCACTTAACCATTCATAGCCCCAGTTTCCTTATTTGTCAAAAAGAGATAGTTGTACTTGCATCACCTACTTCACAGGAGTATACTAATGGAAAGCCTTTTATAAACTTAGGAAGTACCATGTAAATATGAACTTTATTATTAGCAGTAGCTAGCTATAAAGATCTACTTTGTATACATATGTTTGTTTTCCCCAATGGAATGTAAGTTCTTTAAGGATACAGATCATTTCATTTTGTCTTTGTATCCTCAGTGCCAGAAGATAGTAGTGCTAGCACATAAGTAAATGCTTAATAAATACTTGAGGATTTATTAAATTGATATGCATGTACAAGAACAAGAGTCATTTCCCAACATATAAATGGTTGAAGAGCAAAAAGAGGCAATCTCAAATAAGGAAATGCACACTATCAAGAGCCATATTTTAAAAATAGCCAATTGTGAGAGAAATGCAAATTAAAACAACCCTGAGTTTCCACCAGATTGGCAAAGGTTGCAAGAAATGGAAATGACCATTGTTGGAAGGGCTAGGGGAGAACAGGTACCTAACGCAAATTGGTGGAGATGGGATATCATTCAGTCAATCTGGAATGCAATTTGGAACCCTACCCCCCCCCAAGTCACCAAACTCTGCCTACCCATGGGCATATCTCAAAAAGGGTCAAACATACATATACACACACACATACATACATATATGCACATATATATACACATATACACATATATACAGAAATATTTTTGTATATATGGAGCTATACACTGTATATTGTATAGTTCTATACATACAAAATATTTCAAGCATCAGAGAAGATGGGTGTATGTGTGTAATAGAATATATTAAAACATAAGAAATGAAGACTGTTAAAGTCACATGAGGATCAGCTGAAGGTTGTTCAGCTTCAAGGAGGCAAGTCTGGGGTTGGGGGGGACATGATAAATGGCTTTAGGTATTTGAAGGTCTGTCAAGAAGAGAAGGAGTGAGATTTGTTTGATTTGGCCCCAGAGATAATAATTAAGAGCAATGAGTAGAAGATGAGAAGAGGCAAGTTTATTCTTAATGCCAGAGAAAACTTCCAAATAATTAGAGCTGCCCAAAAGGGGATGGGCGGTCTGGAGGTGTGGCCAGTTCCCCTTTCTTGGAAGTCTCCAAGAAGAATCTGGGTGCACACACGTCTGGTGTGTTCTAGTTCAGATGCCTGGAAGTCTCTTCCAATTCTCAAATTCTGCAATTCTGTGATTTTTCTTTTTGTGAATTCAGAGAAATTTGAGTAACCTTTCATGAACTGATACAAAACAAAGCAAGCAGAAACATCATGATCTCAATAACATAAAGGAAAACAGTCTTGGAAATACTTCAGCACTCTGATCAGTCCAAAGTCTAGTCACTTCTTGGCAGACAGGTGGTAGACTATAGGTGAGGAACATGGCATATATTTCCAAATGTGGTTAATGTATTGACTTGTTTTGCTTGGCTGTGTTCTCAAGGGAGAATTCCATTGGGTAGAGTAAGGCAGGAGTCATGAGAGTAGGATTTTCAGGAATCAGGAAAAGCCATGTTAGACCTGTCAGATGTGTAAAAGGGCATCGATATAAAATTTCAAAGAAAGAAAGGGCATTTGGACTTCAAATCTGGGTTCAAATACCAGCTTTGACCCTTACTACATATGTGATAATGGGTAAGTCATAGTATCATACATTTCAAGCTGAATGAGATCTTAGAGGTTAAGAAGTCCATCCCCCTCATTTTGTAAATGCAGAAATTGGAGCCTAGAGAGATGAAATGACTTGCCCAAAATCACAGCGATTGGAAGTGACAGAGGCAAGATTTGAACCTGGACCATCCAACCCCAAATTCACTGTATTTTCTGCTGGATCATGCTGCCTGACTTCAGTCTGCTTTCTTTTCTGTAAAAGGAGAATATTGATATTTGTACACCATCCCTTGCTTGGCTACAGTGAAGGAAGAGCTTTGTAAAGCTTAAGCTCTCATAGAACTATGTATTATAGTTATTATTATTATTATCCCCCAATGTGCTTGCTTTGGTTGTTTTGATATTACTGGGAGATGCCATGGACTGGGGCAGTTTTCTTGGGGGGAGGGGGGCCAGCCTGCACAGCCTGGCCCCTAAGAACCTGTCCTCTCCCCAGTTGTCTCACCAAGGGATGGGAACATTACCAGGAACAGAAGCAGCAGCAAGCTGTTGGCCCCAGGCCAGCCACTTTATGACTTATTAGTTTGTTTTTATAGAACCTTCAGCCCGGTGAGGAGTCTTCCTTTAATTATAAACAGGAACACTAAAGGCACGAGGGGAAATGAGGCTATGTTGGAGCCAGAGAACTGTATGTGCAGTGATTATACCCAGGCCCTTATCGAAGCGAACACCAAGTTCAGGCCATGCCGATATTGATCCAGGGGCTAGAGGCACATGTGATGGGGGAAGAGAAGTGGGACCTGCTGTGCTGAGATCAGGGTAATACCATAGAATTGCACTCATGGCCAGGAAGATGTTGATTCTGCCTTTTATTTTATTTATTTACATTTTGGGATAAGTGCAAGTCAGGTTGGCAGCAGTAGGGGGGTTGTATTCCAAAGTTCCCAAAGACCAAACAACTAATTAATGCTTGTAGGCAGCCTCAGACACTTGCAAGTTGTGTGACCCTGGGCAAGTCACTTAACTTTGTTTGCCTCAGTTTCCTCATCTGTCAAATGAGCTGGAAAAGGAAATGGCAAACCATTCTAGTATCTCTGCAAAAAAAATCCCTAATGGGGCTACAAAGAGTGAGACACAACTGAAAAACAACTGAATGACAACAAATGCACCATTAGTTGTTAGAGATACAAAGACAAAAAAGAAGTGGTCCCTGCCCTCCTCCAGAAGTTTGTTGATTATTGGGGGAGGGAGTAAGTTGGTGTGGGGACATCAAACACCAAACATCTTTTGCTCAAAGCCCTTTATCCCCCACTCCCCCTTCTCTCCAGTCTTCTTACACCTTCCTCCCCAATACACCCCCTTAGATGCAGTGACACTGGCCTCGGGCTGTTCCCCAAACAAGACCCTCCCTCTTTCAGTCCTAGGCATTTCCTCTAGCTGGCCTCCATGCCTGGAACACTCTCCCTCCTCTGCTCCTACTACTAAATTCCCTGGCTTCCTGTAAGTCCTAGCTAAAATCCTATCTTCTACAGGAAGCCTTCCCCAACCCCTCTTAATTCCAGTGACTTCCTTCTGACAATTATTTCCTATTTATGCCATCTATAGTTTGCTTTGTAGTTATCTGTTTGCATGTTGTCAGCCCATTAGACTGTAATGCCTTTGAGGGCAAGGACTATATTTTGCCTCGTTTTCTATCCTCAGCTCTTAGCACAATGCCTGCCTCCTAGTAAGCAGTTAATACATGTTGATCGATTGAACAATAATAAAACATGTAGCACTTTAAAGATTGCAAAGTGCTTTACATGACATTTCATTTAGCCCTCACAACAACCCTGAAAAGTAGATGCTACTATTATCCCCATTTTACAGATGAGGAAACTGAGCTGGAGAAGTTCATGACTTGCCCATCGCACAGCTAGTAAGTGTCTGAGGCCAGCTTTGAATTCAGGTCTTCCTAACTCTAGGATCAGATCTCTATGCACCATTTGAGGAGGAAAAGATCACTAATAGCAAGGGAATTAGAAAAGGCTAGCCATGGGAGGAATATCTGTTACCAGATCTTGTTTCCACCCCACAACACTTCTCACATCTGGCCCCTTCTCTCTACTCATGTAACAACCACACAAATTCAGACCCTCATCACCTCTTGATTGGACTATTAGTCAGCTGTCATTACCACCACCACCACCATCATCATCACCATCATCATCATCACCATCATCATCTTATTATTCCCATCTTTTGTAATTGGGTTCAGAAAGAATCAAGCCCACAATGTTACTCACTATTCTGTTATTCTTTTATATTTAATGTTTTGTGGACAATATTGCACAGATGGATAGAAGGATCAAAGCATTGAGGTGAACCAAAGACTACAATAAAAGATAATTCTCCTAAGGCTCAATACAAGTACCTTCAGTACGATTTCAGAAGCATACCGGTCAACAGGGATGATGCATACTCCCTTCCTATTCCCACACGAATATAAATCTCTGTATTTTGAAAGTGTCTCATTCACAGGATCATTGGGTCATAGATTTTTTTGCCTGAAGGAATCTTAGAAGGCATTGGGTCCAACCAACCCTCCGATTTCAGAGACAAAAAAACTGAAGCCAAGGGAGACTAAGTGACTTGCCCAGGGTCGCACAGCTAATAAGTGTCAGGGGCAGGATTTGAACTCAGGTCTTCCTGACTCCAGGTCCAGCACTCTAAGCCATGCTGCCTTTATGTAACTTTAAAATTGTGAACATTTGGAATGGTGACATCTATTAAAAATATTTTTCATAGTATTTATCAGTGTTATTTCCACTGATTGCAGGCAACTGCCTTATCTGTGATAATTCTCTAGCTCCAATGCAGTTTTTTTGCTGAATTCTCCAGGATATTTTGTTGTCTCTATTTGTATTAAGGGCATTTGTCATCTGTCACTCTGTGGACCATAGCAAACCACATTAGGCAATCTTTTTAAAAAGAAATATAGGGGCAGCTAGGTGGCCCAGTGGATAGAGCTCCAGCCTTGGAATCAGAAGGACCTGAGTTCAAATTCGGCCTCAGACATTTGACACTTACTAGCTGTGTGACCCTGGGCAAGTCACTTAACCACGATTATCTCACCAAAAAAGCAAAAACAAAAACAACAACAACAACAACAACAAAAGAAATATAGTAAGTTTCTGATATATCATTCTAATCACCAGATTATGCCTTCCTTGGTGTTTAGTGGCCACTAACTTTCTGCAACCTGTAGTGGTGGGCAGGATGGTTTCTGTAGTGTCCTTGCATAACCTGCACTGGTCAGGAAGGCTGAGCTCCTTCAGGGTAACCCTTCTGTAGTTACTCATAGCAGTGACCTGGCCCTGAATCACCTTCCTCAACCCCTTCATTTCCACACACAATTTTATATGACTCAGCCATCGTCTGAATGTTTTTTTAACAATATATTGTTATGATGATGACAATATGTGGGTAAGTTGTCATCATCATTATTGCTCTGGGCACCAGAATTCACTCTTTCCCTTGCTATAAGCCTTGATGTTATTGTTGATTCTGCCTCCCCCCTCTTCTTTTCATCTCCAATAATTTATTTGACAAGTCCTTTCAACTCTAGAGCCAAAACACATTGCATTCCACCCTAGTTCTGTGTTTTCCTGATACCTGCCTAGTACAGACACTGATTTTCACCTACTTGTTTGTTTTATTGTATTAGCTTCCTGACTCTTCTTCCTGCTTCTAATCCTTCCCCTCTCCAAGATTTATCTTCCTTATCAATAATCTAGTGGAAAGAGCCTTGGATTTGGAACCAGGAGTTCAAATCTCAACTCCAACACTGTGTTGTGGGCCAGGATACTAATGGAACTGGGCAGAAATGAAATACTCCTTCCCCCCCCCAACACTCCCACAATACCACCTGGAACTATTGTGAGCAAGGAAGTTGAGGGACAGATCAGAAGAACTGATCTCAGAACTGACTGCTTGGCCCTTTGGGCAAGAAGAGCATAAAAAAAGCTTTTAGGACTTTGTTGGGGTGGCCTAAAGGAACCTCCTTGATGATGACTTTTTGACTTTCCTGAGTAGTTTTTAACAGCTTTTATCTATTGAGCAACATTCAACAGCCTTGGAAACGGCTTCAACCAAGAGCATTAAAATATTTTTTTTTACATATTTTCATTTATTTACTAATTTTATATTGTGTGGAACCCTTGGCCTGAATGATCCATTGCATCAGAAACTGAATGGCAAAATGAATACTGTGTGATCTTGGATAAGTCACAAAATCTGGAGCCATCATACAAGGATTGCAAATCTGATTCTGTTACTGACAGCGTATAAGTAGTTCTCATTGAGCCCCATTTCCCGGTCTGGAAAATGAAGAGGTTGGACTCCAAGGTCACCTCCAGTGCTGATAATCCATGTCACTATGAGCAAGATGTCATAATGTAATATAATGTCTTGTGACATCATTTCTCATCTCAAAAGCCCTGCCTTGGTTCTTGATGGCTTAGAGAGGAAAGTTAAAACCCCACCATATTCCCTGTTCAAACTTTATTCCATGCTGCTCCTGTGACATATATGGCATTCAGAGAAACTAATTAAATCTTAGATTTCATTAAGAAAGTCCTGGATCTGATCGTAGGAGAGATAGAAAAAGCATTAAAGAAAACAAAGACAGGAAATATAGTCAAATTGGACCAAGTGTATAGAGAAGTAGGCAACACAATGGTGAAGGTGTCGAGAAACTGATATGCAAGATATCTAGAAAAGGGAAAGATAACAAACATGTGGAAAAACATTTGGACATTATTAATCATGAAACAAAATATCCAAGAAAACATTAATAACTCCTGACCCAATTATATAACATTTTAATGACAGTCATCTATACACAAATTGAGGACATCCCTCAATGCAGGTGCTAGTAGGTAATAAACCATATCTTCACCATTATACAATTAGCTGGAAGATGGTAAAGATATATGATCCCATTGTCCTTATTGATTTTTTATTAGGAAAAAAATCACTTGATTCAGTAGAAAAAAAATCCATCTTACATCCTCTTGCAAAACAAGACCTCTACCACCCATACATCAAAGTCATTCGAGATTCCTTGAAAGATGTAATAAAAGAAATAACTCTTTTCATTGACTTTCTGATCATAAACATCAGGTGAGGCCCCAAACGGGAAGAACTATGTTAACCAGAATATTCGCCATTGTGCTGGAGGACATCCAGCATAGAGCTGCAGTTAGAAAGGACTCCCGGTAGGTGAAAAGGTCCTTCATACTAGCATATTTGCAAATACCATTATGCTGATTGCATCGAGACCCAGAACATTTTACAACCTCCTGGAAAAGAGCTATAATCACTCCAAGTAGTTTTGCCCGAGCATCCACATAGGAAATACTAAGTGGATGAAGGCTATCTACTGCCCAGATTACAGCAATCATTTGGATAGAACTTGTCCATCAGTATGTATATCGGATACAGCTAATACAAATGGCTAAAGCATTGAGCCCAGAGTGGAATCAGAGAAGGAGAGTGGACTGGGCTGCTTGCAGGAAAATGCAAGGTTCTTTTAATGCCTCCAAGTTTTCCATGAAAGCAAAGGTCTATATATTTTTCTATAGCACTATTCAATAACTGTTGATGTAAATCATCAAGATAAAAAAAATCCCTCTTTAAAAAAATAAAAAGTAGCATCTCACAAGAGGCAATGACAAAGCAAATGGTGAGTATAATTGGGTTACCACAAGAAACTAATTAAAAAATCCTAAGATGTCATCAAAAAAATTAAGACTTAATTAAATCACAATTTTAAACGGGCTGGTAACATGGTAAGGGATGTCACTTGGACAACTAGTGTTCCACTGGTGTTCTCTTGAGGCCAATAGAAATCGAGTAAGGCCTCCACCATACTGCAGGGAGCCCCCAATGTCAAAATTATGGGAGGATATAGACAAGAGTCATATAGGAAGGGCCAGAATTGACACTATTGGAAGGAACATCCTAATTAATGACATCACAAACCCATTGGAGTATTTATTGAGAAGCTGGAGTCTCCATAGGAAGGAGACCAGGTTGGTGAAGGACCCGGAGTCTCTAACATATGAGGATGGATTGAAGGAGCTAAAGATGTTTTGCCTGGAGAGTCATCCTCAGGTGCTTTAAGGACTATCTCCTAGACAAGGCATTGGGCTAGTTCTGCTTGGCACCAGAGGGCAGGACTAGAAACCACAGATGAAAGGTAAAGGGAAGCAAATTTAGACTTATGACAAAGGTTGGGGCGGGGTGGGGGGGAATCCTAACAGCTCTTACACAGTACAAAGGACTCACTTGGGAAGTAGTAGATTTCCTCTCCCTCTAAATCTTCAAGCAGAGGCTGGATAAGCATGGCTTGGGTGTGTTATAGCAGTGATTCCATTTTTATCTATGTGTCTTCATCACCTAGCACAATGCCTGGGATGGAGATGATGCTTAACAAATATTTGTTTTGATTCCATACTGATTCTTGTTCCAGTTGTTATTATTTAGTTGTTTTTCAGTCATGTCTGATTCTTTGTGACCCCACTTGGGGTTTTCTTGGCAAAGATACTGGAGTGTTTTACCATTTCCTTGTCCAGTTTGTTTGGCAGATAAGGAGACTGAGGCAAACAGTGTGAAGTGACTTGCCCAGGGTCACACAGCTAGTAAGTGTCTGAGGCCAGATTTAAACTCAGGAAGATGAGACTTCCTGACTCCAGGCCTGTTTTATCCACTGTTTTACCTAGCTGCTTCAGGTTGTAATATGGCTTTTGGAGTTTGTTTGTTTTTTTTTTAATTTTCAAAAAATAAATATTTCTATTAATCTATCCCTCACATTTCTCTTCCCCCCTTTTAAGTAATATTTAAATCCCTCAATACATATCTACCTAGTCCACCCAAAGAAATTCTCACATTAGCCACATCTGAAAATGCGTGTATATGCCTTTCTTCATTTTAAGTTCATCACCTCTCTGTTGGAGGTGTTTTATTTCATCTTCATTCTTCTGGGCTCTGGATTCATCATTGTGTTGACCAAAGTCTAAGGTCTTTCAACATTGTTTTTTTTCTGTATAAGGTCATCATTCTTTGAACTATTCTCCTAGTTTTGTTCACTTCACTGTGCGTAAAGATCCTTCCAGTTTCTTCTGAAATTGTCCATTTCACCATTTCTTGTGGACCAAGAAATGCCATTACATTCTTATCACACAATTTGTTTAGCTATTCCCCAATAGGAGGCTACCCTTTTGGTTTCCAATTTGGGCTACTGTAAAAAGAATTCCTATAAATATTTTTGTATATATAGATCATTTTCTTCTTTCTTTGATTTCTTTGAGAGCTGGGCTTCATAGTAGTAGAGCTGGGTCAAAAGTAAAGAACAGTATAATCAGTTCCTGAGCATAGGAGTCCAACTTGTTTTCCAGAATGGCTAAACCAATTCCTACCTCCATCAAGAGTGGATTTCTGTTTTCCCTCAACCCTCCTACATTTTTGTTTCCCTCTTTTGACACCAGTCTAACAGATGGGAGGTGTAACATCAAAGTTGCTTTAATTTACAATTCTCTAATTATCAGTAATTTAGAGGATTTTCATATAATTAATTTGTAGCTTGAATTTCTTCCTTTGAAAACTACTTTTTTCTATCCTTTGATAATTTATCCATTTGAAAATGGCTCTTAGACACACGTTTGACTCTGTTCATTAGATATCTTAGAAATGAGACCATTATCAAAGATACTTTTTGCAATATTTTTTCAAGCTCTTTCCCTTCTAATATTTACTAGATTAGACTTGCAAAAACATCTAAATTTATAAAATCAAGTGTCATTTTATCCTGTGTGAATCTCTCTATCATTTCTCTAGTCACGAATTCTTCCCTGACCCAAAGATCCAAAAGGTAATTTTTACCTTGCCACTCTAATGTGTTATGGGTGATGTGCCATCTTGTATCTGTCCTAGAGCCATTTGCAGCCTGTCTTGATCTGCAGAGTGAGGTGTTGACCCAAACCTAATTTCTGCCAAACCATTGTTCAGTTTTCCCAGAAGTTTTGTCAAATAGTGAAACCTTCCCCCAGTAATTGGAATTCTTAGTTTATCAAACACTATGCTATTCTTTGCGGGTGGGGGTTGATGTTTTTGTTTTGTTTTGGTGTGGGGGTTATTTTTTTCAGGGTTTTTTTTTTTTTACTTCTGCACATTGTATGCTATTCAACCTCTCTATCTTTTTTTAGGGACAGCTAATAGGGAACAGAGAATAGAGTGCCAGGCCTGGAGTCAGTAGAACTCATGTTCCTAGGTTTAAATCTGGCCTCAGGTACTACTAGCTCCGTGACCCTGGGAGAGTCACTTAACTCTGCTTGCCTCAGTTTCCCTATCTGTCACAATGAGCTGGAGAAGGAAGTGGCAAACCACTCTAGCATCTTTGCCAAGAAAACCCCAAATGGGGTCACAAAGAGTCAGACAAAACTGAAAATGACTGAACAACAACAATAAATTCATTATTTTTTTCTAGCTCTACAAAATATTCTTTTTAGAGTTTGGTATGATGCTAAATAAGTAAACTAATTTCCATAATATTGTCATTTCTATTATATTGTCTCAACCTACCTATATTTCTCCAATTATTTAGGTCTGTCTTTGTTTCTGCAAAGAATATTTTAGAGTTAGATTCATATAGTCTCTGGGTGAATCTTGGAAGCTACAAGCACAAGTATTTTATAGCATCTGTAGTTATTAGAGTGGAATTTCTCTTTCTATCTCTTCCTGCTGTATTTTGTTGGTTATATTTAGGAATGCTGATGATTTATGCAGATTGATGTGATATCCTGCAACTTTGCTAAAGTTATTAATTATTTAAATCATTTTTATTTTGTTCTCTGGAGTTCTTTAAGTATACTGTTATATTATCTGAAGAAAAGGATTTTTTTTTTCATTTGCCTATGCTCATTCTTCCCTCAGTTTCTTTTTCTTGTCTAATTGCCATAGCTCGCATTTCTAGTATTCTGTTAGTAGTAGGAGTTATAATGGGCGTTCTTGCTTTCCCCATGATCTTATTGGAAAGGCCTTGAACTTTTCCCCCCATTACATTAAATGTTTGCTGTTTGATTAAGATCCTACAAAGTCTAGAGTTTTAAGTAAGAATGACTTGGATTTTATCAAAAGCCCTTTCTGCATCTTGATATAATCATATGTTTCTATTATTAATGTTATTAACATGTTTAATTATATTGATAGTCTTATTTGTATTAAAATGACTCTGTGTTTTTACAATAAACCCAAACTGGTCATAAATGTGTAATCTTTCAAATATGTTGTTTTAGCTAAATTACTAATCTTTTATTTAAAACACTTACATCTGTTCATTAGGAATGTTGTTTTCTTTCTCTGCTTGATCTCTCCCTAGTTTAAGCATCAAAACCATATCTGTATTAGAAAAAAAAGAGTAGAAGGTACCTTTTGTTCTTATTATTGTAAACAATCTGTGTGGTATTGGAATTAATTGTTTTCTGAATATTTGATAGAATTCCCTTTGAATCCATCTGGCCTTAGAGTATTTTTTTGGCATATCATTTATGATCTCTTCAATTTCTTTTTCAGATTTGGGACTATTTAAATAGTCATTTTCTTCTTTCCTTAATCTGGGTATTTTAAATTTTTGGAAATATTCACCTCTTTGTTCTAAGTTATCAGTTTTGTTAGCACCTAATTGGGCAAAACAGTTTCTAATAATTATCTTTGGAGGTGCTTGAAATTCAGAGTTTTTTTGTCTATGTTACTTTATAAAACAACAACAGTAGCAGCAAAACATTAGTTTCTTGTCATCTGTAGCTGGGATTTGCAGTTCAGCATGACAAGGATTCCCTGATTGAAGCTACACCTCTTCTAAGACCAAAGGGAACTTCAGAAAGGTCTCCTCTTTCTCTGATCTCCCTTCGCAATGGGTATTCTAGGATATTCCACTCACTTCCTTTACCTAAGCATTTCCTGCCTTGCAAGTCTACACTCCAAATATAAAGAGTTTGGAGTTTAAACGGAAATAAATATAAATTTAAATTGGGTCAGAGATGTCTGTCTGGATGTTGGGAATTTTCCTAATGGGGGGCTCTGAGGTATTATGATTGCATGAATTTCTTTCTGATATCAATTCCTTAGAGTAAGGAACCAGTGGATCAGAGGGCCGTTATATCATCCCTAGGCTAAAGTCAAGTTAATTGTTAGAAGGTGTGATTCTGTTTCCAGCTCCCAATGTGAGAAAGGAATGGGAGCTGGGTGGAAATAGGCCAAACATGGGTGCTAAAGCCTAGATAAGGGTCATTTTCCTTCCCCCTTTCATTAAGGAGCAGAAAGAACGTGGCACCTTCCTGGGAGGGACTGGGGAAGAGGACAAGAAAGAAGCAGGAGAAAGAAGCAGGCTGCTGATAGATTCCTTTCCTCCCAAAGAGTCCAGGCAAGAGACCCAGGATGGCCACTGAATCTAGGTTCTGCTTCCCTCAGCAACCCAAGGAGTATACCCCATCACCCACTTGTGTCACATTTTGCTCAGAGTTCAGGAGCAGTAGCACAGTGGAAATAAAATGAGATTGGGGATCCAAGAACCTAGGTTGATACCTTGACTCTACTTAAAAGGAAGGGTGAAGAATTCCATAGAGTTCCCAGCCTACACTCAGGGAGACTTGAGCTGGAATCCCTCACTGGTCATTTACCATTTGTATAATCCTAAACAAGAGACTTAACTTCTCTCAAGTTTGTGTTTCCTAGTCCATGAAATGGCGATAATAATATCTTTCTTACTGACAATGTAGGGTTATTATGAAGATCTGGCAATAGCTCCTTTTAGTTGGTATTTAAGGTTTGCTAAGCCCTTTACAGACTCATTGGACCCTCCCAATGGTCCTGTGTGGTAGGTGCTTGGTGGATTATCATACTTATTTTAGAGATAATGAAACAGACTCAGAGAAGTTAGTGACTCACCCATGGTCACACAGCTAATGAGCATCAAAGGGAAAATTCAATCCAATGTCTTCTTGACTCTAAACACCGGGCTCATCCCACCACATCATAAAAACAATTTACAAAGCTTAAAGCAACATACGAAGATCAGTGATTATTTGACCACTCAACACACACTAATTAAGCACCAACTTTGTACCAGGTCCTATGCTAAGAGTTAAGGCTACAAGATCAAAATGGATCATTGCTCCCTGCCCTTAAGGAGATTCCAGTTATCACTTTCACATCATGGGTGGTCAGGACACAACACCTCTGCAAACTGAAAAATCCACATAAAATGTTTGGCTCTCCCTTCATACTAGAGAAGAAGCCTAGATTTTTATGGGGTGTTTAAAATACCTTACTGTATCTCCCAGTATCTTCAGGTAGCTTTCCTAACCATCCCCTGCACCTGAGGAGAGGGACCTCGCCACCATTGCCTCACAGAGTCTTTTACGTCCTACAGGATTAAGATCCAGCGCAGTCTTCTACAGAAAGCCATTCTTGCTCCTGAGAATTGCTGCCACCTCCTCCCCAGACTGCCTTCTACTGCTCTTGGTTCACTACTCAATCTTAAGATATAGGTTGGGGAAAAAAAAAGATACGGGTTGGAATTTATGACCTCTGAGGTCCCTTGTAACTCAAAAATGCATTATCTCTGTTGCTTTACAAAAGCAACCTTCTAATTATTTAGTGTTTATTCTGCATATATTTATATATGTACATGTTGATTTCCCCGATAATACGTGCAGCTATCCCTTCCACATTGGCATAAGAAATCAAATGGGAGTTTTTTGGGAGTTCTGCAGAGGCTGAAGATGACATATGAAGGTCAGCAGATGACACAGAAAAAGTTTAGAAACTCAGAAATCCATTATATATATATATATAGTATTGCATATTATCAACATATTTCATCTTTTAATACCATAAATGTATAGAATTTCTTTTTTAAAGTTAGAATAAGTAAAAAATTAGTTTGTGAAGAGAATGTCGAAGCCAGCAGACGACACACAAAGGCTAGTATTTTTACTTTACATTGATCTACATGTACCCTATGACCAAATACAATATTTGTATTGTGAGGAATCCCAAGAAGGACGATTTTACTAGACCAAACAGAGAAGGGGAGTAATATGTCATGTGGCTGGAAAGGGAGTTGGGGACAGGCTATGAAAAGCTTTAAGTATCAAACAGACAAGTTGATTTTGGATCCTAGAGGTAATAGGAAGTCATTGCAATTCAGTTATTAAAGGAGTGACATGGCCAGTCATTAAAGTAATGGAAGGATTGAAGTGGGGAGAGGCCAATTAGTGGCTGTCAGTTAATCAATCAACAAGGGGTTACTATGAGCCAAAGCAGCCAGGTGGTGCACTGAATAGAACTCCCAGCCTGGAGTCAGGAGGACAGCTTTCTGAGTTCAAATCTGACCTCAGACATTATCTAGCTAGGTGACCCTGGGTAAGTCACTGAACCTTGTTTGCCTCAGTTTCCTCATATGTAAAATGAACTGGAGAAAGCAATGGCAAACCACTCCAGTATCTTTGCCAAGAAAACCTCAAATGGGGTCACAAAGAGTCAAATATGACTGAAAAATGACTGAACAACAAATACTATGAGCCAAGCATTGGGCTAAGCACAGGGACACAAAGAAAGGCCAGAAAGCCTGGCCTCTGTGCTCAAGAAACTCACATTCTGATGGGGAAACAGCACACAAACAACCACATAGACACAAGTTGTACACAGTGTCAATAGAAGGTAATCTCAAAAGTGGGAGTGGGGCTGAGAACCAGTAATGATATCCTGCAGAACGTGGGATTTACGCTGCCTTGAGGGAATCCAGGAGACAGAGCTGAGGGAAGAACATGTCTGAGGAGTAGTTCATAGGACAGCAGAGCTGGACTGAAGGACATGGAGAAGAACAAAGCAGAAGAAGGGCAAAGTCACAACTGTGTTGTGAAGGTCTTTGAACATGACACATAGCATTCAGTTTCTGATCCCAAAGTCAACAAAGAGCCAAGGAGTTTACTGAGCAGATGAGTCACATGGTTAGATGTGCCCTTTAGCAGCTGAGTCAAGGACGGTTGGGCAGAGATGAGGCAGGGAGACTCCCCAGCAGGCTAGTGCAGTAGTTCAAGGCTGAGGCGATGAGGACCAGGCTAGGGGTTGTATGGGCAGAGAAAAGGACACACATATGAGAGATTTGGTGAAGGTAGAAAGAACAAAACGACAAAAGATGAGATTGTTGAGGTGAGTATAAGCAAGGATTTCTTCAAGGTTGGAGCCTTTGTGACTAGAAGAATGATAGCAATAGAAAAGTTAGGCATATGGAGAGGTTTGAGGGGAAAGATATTGACTTCCGTTTTAGACATGTAGAATTTGAAATGCCTACAAGACATTTAATTCAAGACTAAAGTGGTCCAAGGGAAGGGTTGATGGCTGGATGAGTGAAGAGAAGGGCCATGGGAGAGATAGTGTGTGGGGAGAAATGGCAATATTCGGCAAATGACTGATAACTTTGGAGACAATTGTACCAGTCAGCTAAAGAGGTCATAAGCCAGACAACAAAGCAGAGAGTGAGGGGAGAAACAGTGGATGCACCAATTGTAGATGGTGACTGACTAAAAGTGACAGTAGAAATAGAGGGAAATATTCTCAGTATCTACACAATAGGTTGGTTTTTTTTTTCTTAAAGATTAAGAAAGGCATGGAGTGTGTTTTAGATGTCTGAGAAGTAACCAATAGAGAGTGAAGATTAAAGAGAGAAGGAATGATAGAGAAGTCAACTGTAGAAGTCAGGAGGGGTGGGATCAAATATGCATGTAGAAGGTTTGTCCTTGGCAAAGAGAAAAGGCCACATCTTCATCCAAGACCAGAGGGAAGGAGGAGATGATGGCAGGTGATGTCAGTAATTATTTAATGCCAAATACTTATTATTACTGCTTGCTATCTGAGTGACTCTGAGCAGACTGCTGTTCTTTGTCCTTCATTCTCAAAAAGGACAAATAACATCACGGCATGATGATGTCTTGAGTTGTAAGTGAATCAGATGTGAGTGGGGCAGAGCTGCGCAAAGTCATCAGCCTCACGAGCTCCTCTAGGGTCACTGAAAGCCAGTGACAAGGCAAAAGTCAAGGCAACTGGTGAAGGTGCTCAGACTCAGTTTCTTCATCTGTAAAATGAGAGATTTAGACTAGGTGATCTTCAAGGTTCCTTCCCACTCTAAGATTTATGGTCCTAAATGAGTACTCTTCCTGAATTTTCTCAATCGCAACCCTGTTCCTTCCCCCCAGTACCATACTGAAGTAAGTAACCAAACACTCAGCCTTGACTTAAAAGGGCAATGCCCATCATGGTTTCTGATGGTCAGCTGGCCCGGGAGCCTGGGTCTGGGCAGACCATAACCTCAAAATTTCACATCTAACCATTGACTTGTAAAATGCCTTTGTAACCCTCTGGACAGCAAGTCTGACACAGTCAGAGCTGCTACTGCAAATTGAAACATCAGTATGCAGAAACCTCTTTCTTCTGGTAAATTACAGAGTTTTCTGCTTGGGTGAACACGCTGTTCCCAACGGTGCCCCGCAGGGAGATGGTCACTGCTTATGCTGTAATTACCTGCTTGTGGAAACCAACTCAGAGCAGTGCGCCCACTCCTAATTTTCCTCAGCATGTCCCCGAGTCTGCATGTGTCTTTCTAAGATGCTTCTTAGCTCTGAAGCAACATGAATGCCTATAAAATAAACCAACTAAGGTCAGTTTCCATTGGCAGCCAACTCTCCATTGGGACATCACCTATCTGTCCCCTCTGGTTAATAACCTGCTAAGGAACATTAGTGATGTCAGCCCCTCAAGTAGATATCCCAGCATGACCAATTGTTCATTAAACAGACAAGACCCCAAAGAAGGATAACAAGGGACTATATACAGTCTGAAAGCAAAATTGGGCATTTTCTCAGGAAATCTCTGAAACCTAGTGTGTATAAATGGCTTATTTTCATAGTCTGTGACCCAACAAAATAATAACAACAACAATTTTGTAACAGTAATAATAATAGCAATAAGAAGAAGAAGAATGAGAAGTAGTAGGTATCAAGCTGATTGGATTCAAGAAGACTGAGTTTAATCCACACCTCTAAAACATATTGATTCTGTGACCTTGACTCAACCTCTCTTGTTGAATCTATTACAATGGAGCTTCCTTTTGGGTAGAAATTGAGCTAGATGGCCAATGAACCTTCCCACTCTAAAATGTTGATTCTATGATTCTTTAAGACTATACATTGAGGGGCGGAGCCAAGATGGTGGAGTGAAAGCAGTAACTTGCTTGAGCTCTCCCCCAAACCCCTCAAAACACCTGTAAAAAATGGCTCTAGGGGCAGCTAGGTGGCGCAGTGGATAGAGCACCAGACCTGAAGTCAGGAGGACCTGAGTTCAAATCCGGCCTCTGACCAAACACTTGACATGTACTAACTGCATGACCTTGGGCAAGTCACTTTACCCTGATTGCCTCACTAAAAAAAAGAAAGGCTCTAAACAAATTCTAAAGCAGCTGAACTCACAAAAAGACAGAGTGAAACAAATTTCCAGCCCAAGACAACCTGGATGGTTGATCAGAAAGGTATATTGCAACTGGTGGGGAGAGGAGCGCACTGTGTTGTGGGCATGCAGGCCGCAGAGGACTAAATTGTGGGCAGCTGTGGTGGTTTCCAGACTTCTCAACCCATGAACACCAAAGACAACTTGAAAGGCCAGTGGGAAAAGTCTATGACTGCAGTGAGAGAGAGAAGAAGGTCTCAGCCGCAAGTCCCGAGCACGGCTGACGGCTGCCTTCTGGCCCACAGACTGAGAGGGAATCAAGTGGCTGATCAGAGGGGGATTGCAGGAATCTCTTTGCCAGGGCTGAGGCAGGAATCTCTTGCTTTGCCCATGCTTGGATCTGGGTCACAGTTCTGAGGGGTGGTCCTGGGGCAAGGAGGAGCGCTGGTATGGTGGAGCTTGTAGGGGCAGTGGAGAGGAAACACCTTGCCCCTTATCATACCACCTTGGAAGAACTGAAAATTTACAGGTCCCTAGAAGTAGCTCTGAAAACAGCTGCACAAAACCCCTGAAACTTGGGACAGTACATTCTCCACATTGGAAGTGGACTCTTACCTTAACAAAGAGTTTTAGAATTCAAGTAATTGGCTAGGATCATGAGTAAGCAGTGCAAAAAAGAGTCAGACTATATTATCTTACTTTGGTGACAAAGAAGATCAAAACATACAACCAGAAGAAGACAACAAAGCCAAAGCTCCTACATCCAAAGCCTCCAAGAAGAATATGAATCAGTCCCAGGCCTTGGAAGAGCTCAAAAGGGATTTTGAGAAGCAAGTGAGAGAAGTAGAGGAAAAACTGGGAAGAGAAATGAGAATGACGCAAGAAAATCATGAAAAACAAGTCAACAGCTTGCTAAAGGAGACCAAAAAATACTGAAGAAAATAACACCTTGAAAAATATCCTAACCCAAATGGCAAAAGAGGTCCAAAAAGCCAATGAGGAGAAGAATGTCCTAAAAAGCAAAATTGGCCAAATGGAAAAGGAAGCCCAAAATATTACTGAAGAAAATACTTCCTTAAAAATTAGAATAGAGCAATTGGAAGCTAGTGATTTTATGAGAAATCAAGACACAGTAAAACAAATCCAAAAGAATGAAAAATTAGAAAACAATGTGAAATATCTCACTGGAAAAAACAACTGACCTGGAAAATAGATCCAGGACAGAGAATTTTAAAATTGTTGGACTTTCTGAAAGCAATGATCAAAAAAAGAGCCTAGAAATAATCTTTCAAGAAATTATCGAGGAAAACTGCTCTGATATTTTAGAACCAGAGGGCAAAATAGAAATGGAAAGAATCCACCTATCTCCTCCTGAAAGAGATCCCCAAAAGAAAACTCCTAGGAATATTGTAGCCAAATTCCAGAGTTCCCAGGTCAAGGAGAAAATATTACAAGCAGCCAGAAAGAAACAATTCAAGTATTGTGGAAACACAATCAGGATAACACAAGATTTAGCACCTTCTACATTAAGGGACCGCAGGTCATGGAATATAATGTTCTGGAGGACAAAGGAGATAGGATTACAACCAAGAATCACCTACTTAGCAAAACTGAGTATAATCCTTCAGGGGAAAAAATGGACATTCAGTGAAATAGAGGATTTTCAAGCATTCCTGTTGAAAACAACAGAGCTGAATAGAAAATTTGACTTTCCAATACAAGACTCAAGGGGAAAATGAAGAGGTAAACAGGAAAGAGAAATCATAAGAGACTTATTAAGGTTGAACTGTTTACATTCCTGCATGGAAAGATGATATTTGTAACTCATGAGACCTTTGTCAGTATTAGGGTAGTTGGAGGGAAAAAATTATATGTAGATAGATAGATAGATAGATAGATAGATAGATAGATAGATAGATAGA
>NW_020954615.1:4259550-4276154 GCF_900497805.2 Vombatus ursinus | reverse complement strand
AGATAGATAGATAGATAGATAGATAGATAGATAGATAGATAGATAGAGGGCACAGGGTGAGTTGAAGATGAAGGGGTCATATCTGGAGAATAAAATTAAGGGGTGAGAGAGGATTATACTAGGAGAAGGAGAAAGGGAGAGGTAGAATGGGGTAAACTATCTTACAAAAAAACCAAAAGAAAAGGCTCTTACAGTGGAGGGGAAACAAGGAAGGTGAAAGGGAACGAGTGAATCTTATTCTCATAGGATCTGACTTAAGGAGGGAATAACATACACACTCAATTGGGTATGGAAATCTGTCTTACCCTACAGGAAAATAAGGGGGGGAAGGGGACAAGAAAGTAGGGGGATGATAGAGAGAAGGGCACATTGGGAAAGGGGGTAATCAGAAGCAAATACTTCTGAGGAGGGACAGGGTCAAAAGAAAGAATAGAATAAATGGGGGGCGGGATAGGATTAAGGGAAATAGAGTTAGTTTTTCACAGCATGTCTACTATGGAAGTGTTTTGCATGACTACACATGTATAACCTGTATTGAGTTGCTTGCCTTTTCAATGAGGGTGGGTGGGGAAGGAGGAAGGGAGAAAATTTGGAACCCAAAGTTTTAAAAACACATGTTTAAAAAAAATGTTTTCACGTGCAACTGGGAAATAAGAAATACAGGAAATGGGGTACAAAAATCTATCCTGCCCTCCAGGAAAATAGAAGGAGAAGGGGTTAAGAGAGGGGGGGGAGAGATAGAAGGGAAGGCAGACTAAGGGAAGGGGTATTCAGAATGCATGCCATCTTGGTGTGGGGGGAGGGGCGAGATGGGGTGAAAATTTGAAACTCAAAATCTTGTGGAAGTAAATGTTGAAAACTAAAAATAAATAAATTTATTTACCAAATAAAAAAAGACTATACATTGAAGAATATTTGCTAGTATACATGGATAGAGGAAGTTTCCTCACTAGGATTTTGCCAGCATGATGAAATCACAGGTCTGAACTGGTGGTAATGGGGATGAGGATGGTGATGGTGATACTAGTTAACTTTCACAGAGCAACAGAAGACAAGGTATGATATGTTTTTACTCCCCTGGCATCCCACTGCAACAGGGAGGTGGAGGAGAGGTAAGACTGTCCATTGGCCCCCAAGGGCAGAATGTGGAACAATGGATGAGAGATGCAATGAGGCCAATGGAAGCTGGATGTTAGGGAAAACCTTCTCATGATTAGAACTGACCCAAAGTGGAGAGGGCTGCCTTGGGAAATGATGGGTTTTCCCTCATTGGAGGTCTTAATCAGACCATGGATGACAATTTGTCAGGAATATTCTAGTGAGGATTCCTTTTGTGTATGGGTTGGGCCAGGTGATCGATAGCATCTCTTCTAACTCTCAAATGCTGTGATTCTGCTAGTCTGAAAGCTGGAAAGGAGCTTAGAAGTCATCTAGTCCAATCTCTCCTTTTACATAGGGGGCAAACTGAGGTCTAGAGTCATGAAGTGACTTGCCCAAGGTTACCCAATCAGGTCTTCAACCCAGGTCCTGTGACTCCTGCCCAGTGTCCCCTTGTCACAATCATGGATGGAGAGCTGGGGGGAATCCCATCTTTACCCCCTCACATTACAGATGGAGAACCCCTCAGAGAGGGTAAGTGACTTGTCCTAGGTCACACTACTAGGCATCAGCAGAGGTGGGATTTGAGCCCAGGACCTCTGACTCCAAATGCAGAGGGCTTGGCGTTCCTCTGGCTACATTCATGTTAGCCTGCTGAAAATAAGGAACATAACATGTTGGGTTTTTTTTTCTTTTGAAAAAAATCTAACTCCACGGGAAGGTCCTATGCTGCCTGGAGGAAGTGAGCCATGCAGGCATATGAATACCACTAAGCCCTGGGGCAGGGTCAGAAACCTGTCCAGTTAAATCCCTGAAACCAAAATTGGGATAATGATAATAATTACATCTCGGAGATATGGCCAGCCTCGGGTCTGGATGGATTCCAAAAGCTCTTTGCAGATTTTCTAGCTAATACACATTGCGCGGAGGAGGGGGAGGGGTGCTCCTGGGATGCAGCTGCTTGTGGGGAAGAATGCAGAAATCACTAAACAGCTGCAGTGACCACCACCAGCACCACCCCCACCCTGGCAGAGTTTCACACATGCAGGAAAGCCTCTGCCTGCGATGCATGTCCCTGATCACATGCCCCTTGGGAATCCTAGTTTTCCATTCTCCCTTCCCCATCCCACCCCCAAATCCTCACAGAGCCTGTGGTATAAGTTTCATGAACTGGCTGGAATTCAGGGGGACCTCGACTGTCTGTCCGCCTCCGCCCCTTTAGGGAATGACTCATCCTTGAGACTACAGGACTTTTCTGGATAATGAAGAGCTCTCCGGCTTGTGTGCCCAAAAGAGAATGACTGCTAAATCCTTGGACATTTCCTTCCCGTCATAACCTGAGAACGACTTTAAAACGACCTTCTTCCTCTTCAGATCTTTAGCCCCTTCCTAGCATTATGGGCTTGAGAATTCGAGACAGAAGGGAGTCCCAGATAATAACAATAACCATAGTAGCTAACATTTCCAGGTTTGCAGAGCGCTTTACATGCATTACATCATTTGATCCTCACTATTACCTTGGGAGGTAGGTGCTATTATTACCCCCAATTTACAGATAAGCAAACTGAGGCTGAGAAGTTCAGTGACCTTCTAGTAAATGTCTGAGGGACATCCGAACTCAGGTCTTCCTGACTCCAAGCCCAGTCCTCTATCCACTGAGCTGCCAGATGGAATCATGGAACACAGACTAGAAGCCTCTTAGGTCCCTTCTGACTCTAGTCTTATGGCCCTATGAGTGACTTTAGGCAAGACACGTCTCCTCTCTAGGCCTCTGCTTCCTCTTTGGCCAAACAAAAGGCTTGACCCGAATGGTTTCGAAGGCCACTTCCAACTCTGTGTCTATGACAAGTCCACTAACCCCATTTTCCAGATGAGGAAATTAAGTCCCAGAAAGGTGAACAATTTACCCAAGGTCACACATCTAATAAATAATAAACTACTTTGAACCTAGGTCCTCTGACAAGGGGTGCAGCCATTTTTCTTCTGATTCTAGTTCCCGCTCTGTCTGTTAGAGATAAAAGGTTCCTATAAAAATATGTATATTTGTGGGAAAGGGGTGAAATTAAGAGTGGGAGGAGGGGAGATATTCTAAGTCCTTCACCAAAATAAGCTCATTTTAGGCCTTGATGAAGAAAGCCTGACGAGACTAATTTTAAAAGCCTTTTATGGTCTCACTCAGCTAAAGAATTTTCCATTCCCCATGGACCATAATGTAAGTCATCACATCAGGGCTTTTCTGCACATCTATAAATAGTCTCTCCATGTGAGCCCCAGCCCTGACAGGCCATTTTCATTACTTAAGCATGTCCGTGATCATGAGAACAAATGCGCTGCCCGGAAGGCCAACCTTCCCCAGCCAGCCCGCCTCCGATGCACATGTTGGGCAAATGTTCCTCAGCCTGATGGGGCCTGGGAGGAATGAAAAGACAAGACAGGAGAAAGGAAGGAAACTCCCGTGATGCCCCCGGGTGATGAAATCACCGGGAAGTGGGGACAGGGGCATCACCAGGCTGGAGGGTCCTGAATGAAATAGCATGACAAAGAAAACAACCAGCCCATCCATTAAACAGGGAAGTTCTATTAGCAGTACGCAGAACTTGGTGCAAGTTCATTAACTCACTATGGGTCCATAAAGGATGTTTAATGGCAGCCATAGTACTCAAATGTGAATGAAGAGGTAGAGTGAGTGTAGCGAGTGACAGGGTCAGGATTTGAACTTGGGTCCTTTGACTCCAAATCCAGTTTTCTCTCTACTGTACCTCGTTGCCTCCTCCTATGGTCTTAGAGAATTGCTCAGGCAGGAAGAGGGCAAGTGACTGATCTAAGATCCAACAGCCACGTGTCAGAGGCAGCACCTGAATCTATTTCTTTGTAACCCCTGGTCCAGCCTTCCTCCACCCACTATTCCACACATCATCATCATCATATCTGACTTTGCGGTAGGGTTTTAAGTTTGAAAAATGCTCTACATTGGGGCAGCTAGGTGGCACAGTGGATAGAGCTCCAGCCTTGGAGTCAGGAGGACCTGAGTTCAAATCTTGCCTCAGACACTTAACATTTACTAACTGTGTGACCTTGGGCAAGTCACTTAACCCCGATTGCCTCACCAAAAAAAAAAAAAGGCTCTATACATATTATCTCAATTGAGCCTCATAACAAACCTATGATGTAGGCACTACAGGTAGGGTTGCTCCCATTTTATAGATAAGGAAATTGAAGGAAAGGGAGTCTCAGTGACTTGCCGATGGACACTTAACTTTTTAAGGATCAGAGGCAGGATTCAGACTGAGGTCTTCCCAACTTAAAGTCCAGCTCTCTTCAAGGTTCCCCATTTCTACTCAAGAATCATTGGAGAGAACTGGCGTTGTTCAGTTTAAAGGAGAGAAGGCTCAGGGGAATGTGATAGCAGATTTCAACTTTCCAAGAGGCTACCATCTGGCTTATTCTGTTTGATCCCAGAGGACCAAATTATGAGCTCAAGGTGCAAGAGGTACATTTGGGTTTGACTTCCTTACAATCAAAGCCACCCAAAAGAAGAATGAGATGCCTGTGATTGTGGTGGGCTCTCTCCTTGGCTGGAACACTTCAAGCAGAAGCCACATGACCACTTATAAGGGAGGGTGAAGAGGGAATCCCTTTTTAAAGTCTGAGTTAGACTAAATGACCTCTCAACTCCCTTTCAGCTCCACGTTTTTGATGATTGGTTGACTGGTTGGTTGGTTGATTAAGAGACACGCAAAATGCTATCAGAACCCAGAGGAAGGAGACATGTCTCTGGTGGGGCAGGAGGAAGTAGGATGGGGAATGGATGGGGAGAGGTGCCTTCCAATTCTAAAGCCCACTGAAATCCTAGCCCTCCTGCAAGGCTCATGCTTAAATGTCACATCCTCTGTGAAGTCCTTCTTCAGCTCCTAGACTCAGAACTCAAAAGGTTCCTTCCTTCCTCGATTTGGGGTCATGAGCTTCTGAGAACCTTCATTCATCAGCCAGGTAGACTTCAGACCATGCATAAGAATTCTATGACTTACTTCCTGTCTGCTTCCCACATGGGAAGGGAGAGGGGAGGGGCGTGGCATTGATTGGCTCCTGGTCTCTAACTAGAGATGCAGACAAAAGCCCTCACCGGCCAGATCAGCCCCTGTTCTGGCGCTGACCTGAAGAACTTTTGTAAGCCTCTGGGTGGGGAGAAAGGTATCAGGGCCAAAGCAGCCACTTGCTGCCAGCTGACTATCCCCCAAACCCAAGCCCACCCAGAGCTGTGAATGAATGGCTCCTCTCTCCCTTGTGTCTTTGCATTTGTTCTGTCCTGCTCTTGTTAGTGGAAATAGAACAGTAACAAGTATTGCGTAGCACTTTACAAATATTTTCCTCATTTGATCCTCACAACTACCCTGGGAGGTAGGTGCTGTTAATATCCTCATTTTACAGCTGAAGAAACTGAGGCTGAGGTTCACATAACCAGTATCTAAGTCTGGATTTGAATTCAGGTCTTCCTGACTCCAAGCCCAGGGCTCAATCCACTGTGCCACTTTGTGCCACTGCCCCAAAAATATATAGGGGAGAATACATGTTTGTGCTTCTGTTCTTGTTATATCTTTTGAGTAAAACGTTCCTTTGTAAAAACTAGTTGAAGTGATAACACTGGAACAGTAGTCATTGGGTTTCAGTTCAGTCATTTTTTTCAGTTGCCAACTCTTCGTGACCCCATTTGGGGTTTTCCTGGCAAAGATACTGAAGGGCTTTGTCATTTCCTTCTCCAATTCATTTTACAGATGAGGAAACTGAGGCAAACAGAGTTAAGTGACTTGCCTAGGGTCATGCAGCTAGTAAGTATCTGAAGCCATATTTGAACTCAGATCTTCTTGATTCCAAGCCAGAACTCTATCTCCTACACCATTTAGCTGCCATTGAGTTAATCAACGGAAAAAGAGAGATGCTAACTACAGCTGGCATTTGAAATATTGGAGAGAACACATTGGAATGGAGACCCAAGCTGATAACGTTAGAAAGACAAGTCATTCTTCTCAAGCCAGAGGGAGAAATGGAGCCAGCCTTCCTCTGGGGGCCCCAACTCCTCAGTGAGATCTTGTAATGCCTACCTCTGTGCTCCAACATGCTCTCTACGGCCCTTCCAAGGTGGTCTCAGTTCCTCACATGTGACAGTCCATGCCAGGGGTGGGGAACCTGCAGCCTCGAGGCCACATGTGGCCATCTAGGTCCTCAAGTGCAGCCCTTTAACTGAACCCAAACTTTACAGAACAAATCCCTTAAGTTTGGATTGCACATAGTAGGCCCTTTATAAATGTTTGCTGATTGACTAATTGATAACTACTACTACAATAGCTCAGAAATGCCCCAGGTGACTAATCATCTCCTCCAGGAAACTTCCTCTAATCTCTTGGTTCAGAAATTATTTTTCCTTCTTTCTCCAGCCCTAGAATAACAAACATTTTGTTCAAATCCAGCCTCAGACACATAACATTCACTAGCTGTGTGACTTTGGGCAAGTCACTTAACCTCATTGGCTAGCCAAAAAAAAAAAAAAAACATTTTGTATGCTGAATCCTAGCCCTAAGAGCTATAATGAACCATATAGGACTCAGCTAGTCTACGTTTTTCATTTTACACAGGAGGAAACTGGGGTCCAGAAAAGTTAAGCCTGACTCTACATATGGAATAAATAATAGAGTCAGGCAGGACTTGAACTCAGAGCCACAGCCACCAAAGTCAGTTCTCTTTCCACTATACCACTGTACTAATGTGTTCTTTGATTTGCCCAGGGGTCTTTAGTAGAGTTGGTAGGTAACCAGATGAAAGATGAAGAGTATGCCAGTGGACGTGTTAGAATGTGCCCATATTTCTGCCCTGAGCTCCTCACTCCATATGTGTTGTCCTATGAGGAGGCCATCTCCCTATGAGACTGAACCACTCTTTCCTTTAGGCCTGGGCTGACCACACCTTGAAACTGACTGTGCCAGCAGATAGGACGTAAGGGATAGAATGTAAGATGTTATCTTTTGGACCTATGGAGAGGGAATGAGTTCAAGGGATAGAAAGTATCATAGAATAGAAAATGAATCTCTTTGTTTAATCAAACATTTTTTAAAGTGTTCTACACAAACCAAAACAATGCAGCAAAGGTTAGAAGTGGAAAAGTTAACTAAGAGAAAAACAATCTTTTCAGCAAGTTTTCCTAATAAAAGTCTCATTTCCCAGACAAAGAAGGAACTAATTCAAATTTAGCTTTTTCCCAGTTAATAAATTATCAAAAGACACAAATTTCCAGTTTTCAAAGCAAGAAATCCAAGCTATCAATCATGATTTAAAAAAATTCTCCAAATCATTAATCATGAGAATGTGAATGCCTTAGGGGCAGGTACTGTTTTTATCTGTCTTTGTGAGCCCAGCACTTAACACAATGTCTGGCACACAGTAAATGCTAAATAAAAGTTTGTTGTGTTGACTTCATTGGATAAATTCAAACTGAAGCAGATCACATCAGAGGTTCCGACTCACACCTATCAGATGACAAAGGTGACAAGAAAGGAAAATGACTAATGTACATGGTTCTTCAGAAAAATAGGCACATTAAAGCATAATTAAGGAAGCTAAATCAATGAATCTGGCCATTCTGGAAAGCAGTTTGGAGCTGTGCCCCTCAACTCAATAAATTTTTCATACTCCTTGGCCCAACAATGCTATTACTAGGCCTATGCCCCAAAGAGATCAAAGAAAGAAAAAGACTCATAGGTACAAAAAAAAATATTGATAGCAGCTCTTTTTGTCATGACAAAGAACCAGAAACTAAAGGGATGCCCACCAACTGGAAAATGAGCAAATTATGGTACATGGACTTAATCAAATACTATTGTGCTCCAAGAAATGACAAAATAGTTTCAGAGGACCCTGGGAAGTTTGTAGGAACTGATTCAAGGTGAGCAGAACAAGGAGAACAATTTTTACCATAGCTAAAAACATCAGAAAAATCAATAACTTTGAAAGACTTAAGAATATCATCTCCTCTTGGCTTCCTTCAAGTCATAACTAATGTTCCCTTCTGCAAGAACCCTTCCCCATGTCCCTTTAATCTTGTCTTCCCTCTGAGACTATGCCCAATTCATCCTGTCCATAGCTTGTGCAAAGGCAGGTAGGTGGAGCAGTGGGCAGAGCACTAGGCTTGGGATCAGGAAGACTCATCTTTCTGAGTTCAAATCTGGCCTCAGATATTTACTAGTTGTGCAACCCTGGATAAGTCACTTAACCCTGTGTGCCTCAGCTTCCTCACTTGTCAAATGAGCTGGAAAAGGAAATGGCAAACCACTCCACTATTTTTGCCAAGAAAACTCCAAACGGGGCCATGAAGAGTCAGACATGACTGAAATGACACAACACAACGAAATAACTTGTGTGTACAGAGTTATTTGCATATTGTCTCCCCTGTGACATGGTTGTGTACCCCTTGAGAACAGGGGCTGTCTTTTGCCTCTTCCCTGGCACTTAGTCCAGAACCTGGCACAGTTGCTTAATAAATGTTCATTGGCTGTTGACTGACTCGATACAATGACCAACCATGATTCTAGGGGACCAATGATGAAGAATGCTACCCCTGACAGAGAGGTGATAGACTCCATATGCAGAATGAGATACACATGTGTGGACATAACCATTGCCAGAATTTGTTTTGCTGGTCAGTGTAGATTTGTCAAAAGGACTTCCTTTTACTTATTTTTTTTTATTTTCCCAGTGGGGATGGAAGGAGAGGAAGGGAGGTGGGAAGGTAAGAAAATAAATGCTTGTTAATTTAAAAAAATAAAATTTAATTTAAGAGGAAGAGAATGCTAGAAGAGGCCCTTTCCTAGAAATCAGGGAAAGAGTCTAGGGGCTTTCAGAGGCAGACGTCATGGAAAGTTAAGTAAAATATGGTCTGGAAAGCAAGATAAACAAGGAGGGAAGGACTTCTCCCCTATACAGTCAGAGGGAAGAAAGGAAGGAGGGGGAGGGAAGGAAGAAAGGAGGAAGGGAGGAAGAGGGAGGGAGGAAGGGAGGGAGGGAGGAAGGAAGGAAGGAAGGAAGGAAGGAAGGAAGGACAATTTATTGTTTACTATGTGCTAAGCACTGGAGATTCAAATACAAAAATGATTCTCTCTACCCTTGAAGAGCTTACATCCTAATAGTGGTGGGGGTGTGAGGGGGGAAGCAACATATAGAAAGAAGTAGTTTCTGGGATGATCTATGAGGTTTCAACTCTAAATACAGAGCCATGGTCATTATAAACCTCTTCTCAGCCTCTTCTAACTTAAAGATTCTAGGATTTTGGAATCTCCGGAGCAAATTAAAGTTGATTTGGGGAGTTACTGGTCTGCTATCTATCACCTAAGTCACAGAATCACAAAACGTCAGAACTGGAAATGACCACTGAGGCCATCCCAACCACAGTGAATGAGAATCCCTTCCAAACTTCTGCTGATAAATGACTGTCCAACATCTACATAAATATCTGTCCAGTGGGGGCATCCCCTCACCACCTGAGACAGCCAATTACATTTTGGGACAGCTCTGATGGGTAGGAAGCTTTTCCTGACGTTGAGCCCAAATCAGACATTCACATCAAACCCATCTTCTCCCTCTGGCCATCAGTGTTCAGAAGTTTGGCACTAAAACTTTTCATTGAAAGAAACTGGAATTTATTGCCTTCCTTCCCCTCTTCCAATTCTCTGACATAGCTTTCAAAGTCCAGTTTGTGTTTGTCCCTCCCTCCCGTCCTAGTCAATCCCTTTTCTCAACTTTTCAGCACTTGGAGCACTCAAGACCAAAAGGAAATTCAATGACCAAGCACCCCAGAGGCAATGCCCAGCTTGGGCTGCCCGAGCCTGCTGGAGCCTAGTAATGTTCTTTGCATTCTTAAGAATAAAAGAGATCAGCGCTATCTTTACCTTATCATGGAAAGTGGTCTGGGTGCATCAGACACCAGCCTTCTTTCCTTCTGAGTGGCATTTCCCAACCTTTCCCTGGCTGGAGTTTTGCCTCTACCTGACCAATCATCTTGGCATTTGTCTCAATCCTGTCCAGGTCTATTTATACTGTCAGCAGCTTAAAGTAATGAGTTCCACATGCTTCCTCTTCCTTGGGTAACATGGTAAAGGCCTAAAAGAGACTTCCTTGTTTCTGTTGATAGCATCAGTATTCTCCCAGTGACCCAGGCTCCAAACGTTGGAGTCATCATTTGATGTGGTGATTAGTGGGGAAAGGAAGGATCCTCCAGTTGCCAAGTACACATCAAAGGGGTGCTGCCAAAACAGCCTACCCTTTTGTCCTTAGCATCCTTGACCAGCTTCAGGGCACTCTGGGCTTCAGGGACCTTTGCCTTATTCTTACTGTGGGGGCTACGATGCCCAGCTTTCACATTCTCTGCACCTCCATTGCAAATCGGCAATGGTTTTAATGAGTTTTTGTATGGCTACACTGGTTGGTCTCTTAGGCAGCTCTCTCTTTTCTTCCTTATCAGAATTATTTCTGGTTTTCCCTTCTGTCTTTCAGTCTTGAGGGCTTCCCATTTTGGGGGGCTGGCTTAACATTAATGTTGTTGTTTTGGGATTTTTTGGTTATGGACCAGTTTAGTGAAGCCTGTGGACTCCTTTGACAAATAACGTTTATAAAAAGAAATTTCAGATAGAGATTAGTGAAAGTAAAGATGTTTTTTTTTTCTCAACCAAGTTCATGGACACTATGAAAACCAAACACAGACCTCTTGGGAATACAAGAACCCCAGGTTAAGAATGCGTACCCAGTAGAAGATTTAGCCATTGGATCCAACATATTTCCTCTGGACACATTTCAAATTGCTCTCCTCAAGTCTGATGCACTCATTGGATATTTCCAACCTTTCCTCTCCTTGTCTATGACAAACTCAGTGGTGAGGTGGCCATTTGTCCCCAAGGTCACTAACATTTCCTGATGAAGTACCTGATTCCTCCAGGAATCAGACACCAGCCAATCATCCAGATGCTTCTTCCACCTTTGGAAAAACAAGATTGTCATTTAGATAGGCATTGAATTTCTCATTAGCTTTGCTTTGGCCACAGAGAGGGAAAAGGGTTAGAGACTGGACCTATGATCTTATTAGCATTGAGGACTTCCCAGTGAGGAAACTCCCTTTACCAATGTAGGTTGGCATCTTTTATGCAACTTGTGGAAAGTCATCAAGTTACTTGAGGGTAAGAATTGCTTCATTTTGACTTTGTTCCCAAGAATCTAGTATAGCTGTCACATGTAATTGTTAATAAATAATTGTTGAATTAAAGTGAATTATCACAGTCCGCTTTGTGTCATAGTTATTAGTTCATGTACTATTTGTTGTTGTTTAGTCATTTCAGTTGTGTCCAACTCTCCATGACACCATTAGGTGTTTTCTTGGTAGAGATACTGGAATGGTTTGCCATTTCCTTCTCCAGCTCATTTTACAGATGAGGAAACTGAGGCAAACAGAATTAAGTGACCTGCCCAGGGTCACACAGCTAGAGTCTGAGGCCACATTTGAACTCAGACCTTTCTGACTCCATGCCTGGTATTCTATTCACTGCACCACTTAGCTGCCCCTCATATGCTAGGCTTCCCACAATATTTAGATTTTCTGACAGGGGGCACCTTGCCTGATCTCATCTTTGTATTCCTAGCACCAAGTACAATATCCTGAATACTGGTTAAACTTTATAAAAAGTAATGAAATGGCATTTGTGAAGAGACCCACTTTCCAATATTCAGAGCCACTAGGAAAAACCAAACCACTGGGTTCTACTACAGTTCTCTGGCTCTTAAATCCCTAGGAGATAACCACAACATAGCAATGCCCATCAAAAGGACAGACCACTCATTGGTGGAAAGGGAGACTGTTCTGTGATCTTTAAAATAGGTTCTCATTACATTTGACTTCCTTTTTTGTTTCTGTAATATCCATTTTCAGTGATTTCTCACTACAGCTTGTTTTGTCCTCTATTGCCGAGACTTATACACAAACCAAGTGGTGAAGGGGGGGTGGCTAACAGAGAGAACCCTGGACGAGGACTAGGAGACCTGCTTTCAAAGCCTGGGTCCGGTAATAATTCGCTGAGGGTTCCTGAGAAGGACAGTTGGATATTCTGGGCCCAGCTCCCTGGGATCTCTGAGGTCCCTCTCAGCCCTAACAAGTCTGTGTTCTGAGGTTCTAGACCATCCTACATTCTAAGTCCTCTCTCAACTCTTTGGAATTCTGTGTTCTAATGTTCTCTCAAGCTCTGAAATTCTGTGGTCTCAGTTTCCTCCTGTTCTGAGGCCTTTCCCAAGTTTGAAATTCTATGTTCTACTGTTCGTGCAAGCTCTGGCACTGTAGCATTATATGAAGAGACAAGTTTAACTGTTCAAACAGCTCAGGGACTTTGTGCTTGGCGCAGATGCTGCCTTTTTCGTCCAAGATAATACAGGAGGGGAACAGTGAGGAGAGATGGAGTGAGGAATCGCAGATAGGCCACTGAAGGAGAAAAACCTCTTCTTCATGGGGACTAATCACCACAATGCCCAGGCTGAATTCAGGAAATACAATCACTGCTCATGCCTGCTTCTTACGCAGCTGGCAAACATGTGTGCTTCAAGCTGGAAAGAGTTCAAGGTGGGACACTTGGTTACTGAAAATGATAAAAAATAGCCAAGTTCCAACAGTGTGGTGTGTGTACAGAAGACATTTAGTACTCTCTGTCCCAATCTGATATAGGTGGAAAAGTCTCATGCTTTGTAGTCAAAGGAACTGAGTTCAAATCCTGCCTTGAAAAAGGTGACCTTGGGCAAGGTTACTTCATTCTTCTGACTTCAATTTCCTCTTCCATAAAGGGCAGCTAGGTGGCCCAATGGACAGAGTGCCCAGCCCGGAGTCAGGAAGACCTGAGTTCAAATCGGATCTCAGACACTTATTGGCTGTGTGACCCTGAGTAGGTCACTTAACCCTGTGTGCCTCAGTTTTCTCCCCATACAATGAACTGAAAAAAGAAAATGGCAAACCCCTCCAGTATCTTTGCCAAGAAAACCTCAAATGGGATCATGAAAAGTCAAACATAACTTAACAACAAAATAAAACAGTTGGACTCGATGTACCTCTAGGGTCCCTTACAACTCTGATTTTGTGATCCCAAATCTAAATCTACAAGCAGCAGAATGATATAGTGTATAGAGAACAGACCTCAAAGTCACAAAGTCCTGGATTCTAGTCTTGACTCCAACATATACTGACGGTGTGACCCTAGGTAAGTCCCCTAACTTGGAAGTGGTCCAAGCAACTCTTCTTGTGGAAGCTGGAGACAGGGCATGGATGTACATGCATCAGAGAAGGGAATTTCCTTACCAGACAGTTTCCTATTCCAGTAAATCTGAAGTCTTGTCGTTATACTCTTTGATCCTCTCACACCAGTTAATGAACCACGGGAAAACACTCAGAGCCTCTGTTTCTTCATCTAGAAAGTGGGGGAGGGGAGTGACTCTGACCCCTATGAGTCTAATGGGACCCTCAGAACTTATAGTAAATGAAGGAGTGTGGTGATAGATCATTAGATCTCTAAAGATCCATTAGGCCTTAAGTCTATGACTTTATGAAATGTCGGGTTTCCATTTATAAAATTAAAAGATGGAACTACATGACCTCTGAGGGCCCTCCTAGCTTTAGGTCTTCAAGCCAAAAGCCCTAAGTGAAAGAGACTGAGTTCTGAATAGGACATGGCACCTCAGTAGTGAGTGGGTACAATCAGAAAAAATATGGGACCATCCCCAAACTACAATGTCACCTCAAAGTAACAGTGACTGGTGAAACTTCGGAAAGTATATCACCCTCCCTAGAGCTGGAAGGAAGGAAGGAAGGAAGGAAGGAAGGAAGGAAGGAAGGAAGGAAGGAATTAAGGAAGGAAAAGAAAGAAGGAAGAAAGGGAAAGAAAGAAAAAGGAAGGAAGGAAGGAAGGAAGGAAGGAAGGAAGGAAGGAAGGAAGGAAGGAAGGAAGGAAGGAAGGAAGGAAGGAAGGAAGGAAAAGCCAGCTTGGAGATCCTCTGCTTTCTCAGGGCACGTTCAACTCTGATGCACCCTCTTTGGCTTGGCTCTGGGCTCATTGGGCACTCACCAGGACTCAAATTCAGGAGTGCCTTCTCTGACCACAGCCTACAGTCACCTCTCTGTCTCAGTCCTGAAGGACCCCAGGGTTCATCCAGGCTCCCCTCTGTTCCTCACCTTACCTCTTCTTTCTACCCATGGTTCCCTCTCTATTTCAGTGCAATTCAAAGTTCTTATTCGGTGCCAGGGAAGAGGTGCCATGGCAGAGCAGACAGAAAGTCAGCATTAGAGCAGGGACAATTTTGGCGTGAGCCCTGCCTATGACACATCCTGGCTTTGGGACAATCTCTTAACCTCTCAGCACTCTTGGCAAGTCCCCAAAACTCGAAGTTTCAAAGAAGGTGCTGACCTGCCTGGGTAGAAGTCCTTTCTTCATCTGAAAATTCCCTTTAACCAATGAAATCCCAAGTCCAGTCCCCATCCCTATGTGCCAGGCACTCTGTTAGATGCTAGAGAAAGCAAGACCAAAAAAATGCTAAATCGGTCAAGCCCTCAAGGACCTGGAATTCCACTGGGAGGATACAGCATATCTCCTTCCCTTTCTTCTTACAAGACTGTGCCACCCAATGCAATTTCTTCCCCAGACCGAAGGGCCCACTGGTGACAAATTTCTTGTCTTTCTCTCTAGTGAATAGCAAGGCCCCTGCCTCCTCACTATGACCTCAAATTGTATTTGATCGATCCCCTCCAGCTTTCACTGAGGGCAGCTGGCCCAGAGCATCAGAACACACCGGGATTTGAACCCAGGCTCCCCTTATTCCAACTCCTCTGATCTTTCCACCACACGTCACCTCCTTTGCCTTAGAGACAATAGCAAAGTGTGGCTAGCAGTCCTTTGGGCAACCTCTCTACATCCTGGCCTTCTTTCTGCACAAAGCCCTGTGAAGCTTTGGTGCTAATAATAGGGGACGTTACTTGGGAATATATATACATTACCTCATTTGAGCCTCCCAACAGTCCCCTGAGGTGGGTCATTTGTTAGCGGTCTTTAAGCATTTGAAGGAGACCTGCCACGTGGAAGTACATGTGTGAAGTCCAGCTTGGTCCCAGGCAGCAGAACCAGAAACATGGTGTGGAAATTGCAAAGAAATTAACTAGGCCTAATGTCAGGGCAAACTTCGTATCATGGAGAACATGCCCAAAGTGGAGTTCGTGGTTTAGAAAGGTGGTGGGCAGAAGACCAAGAAAGCTTCAGGAAGAAGTGACATGTCAACTTGTCAACATTATGGAAGAAGTGAAATTGGAGGAGGAAACAATGGTTAGCCAGCAATTTGATAAAGATCTGAGAGTTTTAGTGGACCACAAGCTCAATTGAAGTCAGTAATATTATATGGCAGCCAAAGGGGAAAAAAAATCCTGATGGTGTCTTGAAAAATTCATTAAAAGAAGTGTGCAGAAAGGGATTAGGACTAGAATTTGTTTGGTATTAGGAATTCTCAGGTAAGAAAACTCCATTTACCCATATATCTGCAATTGCCCTGAAACTTATAGTCTTTAAAAGCTGCCTAGAGCACTGAGGTTAGGTGACTATTCCAGGGTCCCACAGCCTGTAGGGAGAAATCTGTTATTTGTTGTTCATCCTTCATTCTCTAAGAGGACCAATGACATCAGGAAGGTAAAGTGAATTGCAAGTGAATTGGATTTAAGTGAGGCAGAGCTGTGCAAAGTCATCATCTCTCCTCCAGAGCCATCTGGGTCCAGTGGCAAGACATAGGTCAGGATGACTGCAGATGGCAAGGTTTGAACTCTGGCCTTTCTGGCTTCCATGGGCAGCTAGATGGCATAGTGGATAGAGTGTCAGACCTGCAGGCTCATTTCATGAGTTCAAATCTGTCCTCAGACACTTATTAGCTGTGTGACCCTGGGCAAGTTGCTTAAGCCTATTTACCTCAGTTTCCTCATCTGTAAAAAGAGCTAGAGATAGAAATGGCAAACCACTCCAGCATCTCTGCCAAGAAAACCCCAGATGAGGTCACAAGAGTCGGACACAACAGAATAACAATAACTTCCTGGAGCCAAGAGCAGTTCTCTATGTAATCCTCTATGTACTGTAAATGGGGTGGGGGGGAGGAGACTTAATGACCCCACCTCCAAGTTTCCCTTCTAGGGCTAACTATGATACTATGAGTCTACATCCATAAATAACTGTAAGATAAGTTAGAGGGGCAACCCTGGCTTGGCTGCTGACTATATCATGACCTTTCTCTCTCTGGGTCTAAGTGTTAAGGTAGATAGAGTAGCTCTGGAGTCAGGAGGACCGGAGTTCAAATCTAGCCTTACATACTTACTAGCTATGTAACTCTGGGCAAGTCACTTAAACCTGCTTGCCTCCCTTAAAAAAGAAGAAGAAGAAGAAGAAGAAGAAGAAGAAGAAGAAGAAGAAGAA
>NW_020954615.1:4176484-4259540 GCF_900497805.2 Vombatus ursinus | reverse complement strand
AGAAGAAGAAGAAGAAGAAGAAGAAGAAGAAGAAGAAGAAGAAGAAGTTAGGTTATGATTAAGTATACAGAACTCTCACATAGAAATACATGGACTATATCTCATTGACCATCTAGTTCAACTCAGACTTGAATAAAATCTCCATTGTCACATACCCAACAAGGGGGTCATTCAACCTTTGCTGCCTTTCAAAGGAGCATCAACTTCAGTTCATAAGGAGGTAATGGTCCTCTTCTTCTAAGCTGATCAGACATTTGCATTATTGTATTTGGTTCTGATTTCCATATCAGTAGAAAAAGGACACAGGAGGGAGCTTGGTACAATGGCAAGAACTCTGGAGGACCTGGGTTCTAATCTCACTTCTAGCACTTACTAGCTCTGAGACCCGGCCCAAGGCACTGCACCTCTCTGAGGTAGCCTAGATGGCCTCTGAGATTCCATCTAGTACCATAAACAGTCCAGAAGAAGGCGATCAGAATGGTGAAGAGTCTTGAGTTCATGCCATAGGAGGGTGAGTTAAGGGGACTGGAGTGCTTAGCCTACAGAAAAGATTCCTGGGAGCCAGGATTGCAATCTCCAAGTCTTTGTCCTAGGAACAATGGATGGTGTTTGGAAAGAGGGAGACTTAGGCTCAATGTAAGGAGAAGTTTCCTATCAAGAGGAGAGCCGTCCCCCACATGGAACAGTGGTAAGAGCCCCTCACTAGAGGTCTTCCAGCAAAAGTCAAATGGCCACTCTTTGGGTGTATGATGGTGAAGATTCTATTCAAGTCTATGTTGGACCAGATGGTCAATGAGACATATTCCATGTATTTCTATGCAAGAGTTCTAAGTACTTAACCATGATCTAAGTTGTCTTCCATTTATTTATGGACCTAGACTCAAAGAATCATAGATTTAGTTCTAGAAGGGCAAGTGGGGAGTCAGTAAGTTTCACACACATCTTTATTTACAGAATAGGAAACTGAGGCCCACAGAAGTTCGATAACTTGCCCAAGTTCATCCTGTTGAAGAGCAGCAGAGGGACTCATGTCTTCCAGCTCCAAACCCAGCACTCTGTGTAGTGCCCCAGTCTCTTACCTGAATGCAAGCTATCTGAAGGCAGGGGCTGTGTGGTTTCTCCTCTAGTCCCTAGTCAGTACTTGTGGAATAGAATTGAATTCCCCTGAATATTGGGAATCAGCTCTGATTACAGATTACTACAGATGAGGAACTGGAAACTCCAAGCCAACCACTCCGCATTGACATCACTGACTCACCATCCTCTACCTGAAATGACTTCTGCAAAGATCATGAACCAATTAAAGACTCAAATGTGCCATGAGGCTTGAGGGGCTGGGGAAGGGGGAATCATAATGTCTTGCTTCTTGGAAACCTATGACTGAGCAAGGCCCGGGAACAAACCTCTGACTCACCGGCCGGCGGCGTTTCCTTTAAGGGTCACTTAGTGGGGCCTTTCTCTCCCATTCAATCTCCTGTGGGCAGGATTATTGCTGATGGTAGAGAGTGACGTCAACTCGAGCAGATAATGGGTAGGATATGGGGATGGGCCACCATCAAATGTTCCTCAGGATAATGCTTGGCTCTTACCCATCAGCTCAGCCTCCTTTCATCTGGAAGGGGATCTCATTGCACTTAGAGCAGATAGCTAATTAGACTTCCCCCACAGGGCATCACAGGGTACATTTACGTATGTATCTGTGCAGAAAGAAATGCATTCTGGCTAATTGCCTCTCATTTGTACTTAAGAACACCTTTCACACGGGATCTCAAAGAGATTTTCCAACTGAAGTCGGGAGTTAATTATTCCCTTCTTGGGAGGTCCTGGGGCTACCAGAGTCCCTTTGTAAATTACCCTTTCTGAGTACATGGTTGACATGTTTGGTGATGGGAGATCCCTGTGGGGAAGGAAGGTCAGAAGATCACAGGTCTACAACTGGAAGGGATCTTGGGACCACCAAATGCAAGCCCTTCATTTGATAAATGAGGGAAGTGAGGTTCAAAGAGAGGAAGTGACTTGCCCACACAGGTATCAAGCAGCAGAAGCAGAACTGAAATCCAGATCCTTTGACTCCGGAGCTAGCTGGCATCCTGAGGAGCAAGGGGAGGCGGCAATTGGGTTCATCCAGAATGAGCTGAAGTCCAGCCACCATATTTACAGATGAGACAGTGGGGCCCAGAGGAGGGAAGGGACTGAGTGTCATGTGAGTAGTAAAAGTGGATCTCCTGCCTCCAAATCAGTTCTCACCATTAACCCATAAGGCATCAGTTCTACCAACTGTGGAATGAGGAGGAAGAGGAAGGTAAAGAAGAGGAAAAGGAGGAAGAGGAAAGAGGAGGTAGAGGAGAAAAGGGTAGAGAGGAAGAGTGAAGACAATGATCTCTCTGACCCCTCTAACAACTCCCATGCTATCCTTTGGCTCATATATGCCCAGCTTTCCTCCGTGTTCTTAATGAACCCGAAGTTCAGGCTACAGCCATCAGACTATATTCTATTCTTCCGAATTTCAATTTGTTGAATTCCACAAGTACTTATTAAATACCTACTCCTAGCTGTGCGACCCTGGGGGAGTTACTTAACCCTGTTTGCCGCAATTTTCTCATCTGTAAAACGAGTTGAAGAAGGAAATGGCCAATCGCTCCAGTATCTCCTCAAAGAAAACCATAAATGGAGTCACAGAGAGTCAGACAGGACTGAAAAATGACTGAACAACAGTGCCAGACAATGGCCAGGTTCTTGGAATATAAAAACAACAGAAGCTGTCCCTTCCATTTGAGGACTTCGATCTTATTGGGAATGCAACCTATAAGTAGATAAGAATCTCCCCAGAACAGAAATGACAGCCCTACTACAGGAGCATCTGTTTGTCCTGTTAATTTCCACATTCACAGTTTCCCATCAGATGCATCAACAGAGGCGGGGGGATAGTCCCCACATTTTGTGGTCCATGGGAGGCAGTGCTGGGTGCAGTCAAAGGAGCTTCTCCAAGTGCTGTTCTGATACTCATTAACCTGGGAAGGAGGTGGGACCTCAAAAAAGAGGACAGATTGTGGAGTCAGAGAGCCAGGGTTCAAATCCAGCTGCTGATGCTGACAACCGGATGACTTTGGGCAAAATCACTTCACTGCCCTGGGTTTCTGTTTTTGTTGCGGCTGTTCAATTATTTTTAAGTTGTGTCCAATTCTTTGTTACTCCATTTGGGGAGCTTCTTGGAAAAAATACTGGAGTGGTTTGCCATTTTCTTCTCCAGCTCATTTTGCAGATAAGGAAACTGAGGCAAACAGGGTGAAGTGACTTATCTAGGGTCACATAGCTAGTAAGTGTCTGAGTCTGGATTTAACTCAGAAAGTTGCATCTCCCAGCCCAGCAGCCCTTTGTACCATGATGCCACCTAGCTGCTGCGGCTTCTGTTTCCTCACCTCCAAAATCAAGGGCTTTGAGATGGCCCCTGACTGCCCTCCCAGTCATTCATCCATCAGCATCAGTCATGGAACCTGGAAAGGGAGATGTTTGTCCAAGACAGTCCCTATGGTTCCTGGCAGCTCCACATCTCCAATACCACATAACATCAATCTACATAGTAAGAAGAACCTAAATTTATGTTACACTGTGTAGTTTCACAGCAGTCACTGTACCTTTACAATAGGGCTATGTTGTCCATCTAGTAAGTATTATCAATCCCACTTTAGATATGCAGAAACTGAGGGACAGAGAGGTCAAATGACTTAATCCAAGTGAAATCACACGTTGGCTAGGGGCCCTGGCAAACCCTGGGAGTGGGGGGCATTATTACTGGTCGTTCCCTTTGATGGACTGGCCATTCAGCTAGCGAATGACAAAAAGGTGGCACTGGAGCTCAGGTCTCCTGACTTCAAACCCCAGTGTGAAGACAGAGTCACATCCCCTCCTACTTAATAACATCCAATATCTCCCATTATCTCTAGGATCCAATATAAACCCCTCTGGTTGTTGTAACGCTGTCCCCATCCTGACCCCTTCCTTTATCTTCAGCCTCCTTTTTTTGTGAGGCAGTTGGGGTTAAGTGACTTGCCCAGGGTCACACAGCTAGTACGTGTTAAGTGTTAGGTCTGAGGCCAGATTTGAACTCAGGTCCTCCTGACTTTGGGGTCGGTGCTCTATCCACATGTCTTCAGCCTTCGTATGATCTTCTGCCCCTGGCATTCCAGCCAAAGTCCTTTGTCCAGGATGCTTCATCTCCTGTCTCAAGGTCTTTGTAACCATCCATCCCTCACGCCCTGGATCTTCTCCTCCTCACTTCTCACTGTTAGCATCCTTTTCTTCCCTTGAGATACAGCTCAAGGGCCTCCTCCAGGAGGCCGCCTTTCCTACCCTGGCCTGCTAATGCCCTCCCCTTGAAAGCTCCCTTCTGTCTACTCTCCATAAGAAGCCCTGACCTCTGTCAGCCCTCAGAAATAATGCTCAGGGCAGCTAGGTGGGGCAGCGAATAGAGCTCTGGCCTTGCAGTCAGGAGGACCTGAGTTCAAATCCAGCCTCAGACACTTAACACTTACTAGTTGTGTGACCCTTGGGCAAGTCACTTGACCCCAATTGCCTCACCAAAAAGCAAAAATAAAAATAATAATAATAATGCTTAAGGCTTTTACAATGACCTAGTGACCTAAGGAGGCATTTTATCAAAGCTACAAAGTCTCAAAGGGGAAGGGCACCTCAGAAGACATCTATCCCCAGGGGGCTTCACTGGGCATCCCCTTTCTGACTTGGCTGCTGGCTCGCACAGAACTGACATTTCAGGTAAATAGGTCGACTAGCTGCTCCCTAAACACAACTCTCCATCTCTCCCATACACATACATTGATGCAGGCTGAACACCTAACTGGAATTCACTCCCTCACACAAATGAGAACTCTGAAGTCCAGTGGGTCCATTGCGGGGGGTCACCCCCTGCACCTGAAAATGAGAAGGACAAACTACACAGAAGAGAAGCGAGCAGCCCACTCCACCCTACCTCCAGCCTTAGCCCATTTCTCAGCTGGTATTAAAGAGGCAGCAGGGGACAGAGGTCCTTCCCCCTCACCAGTTCAGTTCATGGCAAAGTGTGGGTAAAATATGACCCTCATCCTCTGATGCATCAGGAAAGAGGAAAGTCTCAGTACTGCCAGTTTGAAAGATGTTCATCAAAGAAGGTACCCCCTTCTTTGGGTCACAGAGTGCTTCCAGGTTAGGGAACATGGGCATGTCCAGGAAAGCTTTTTAACACAGACAGACAGACAGAAAGATAGACAGACAGACATCCTACACATGATAATATATACCCTACCATGCCTGTGAAGTACGTGTAGTACAGCCCAAGCTACTCACTGTATACTCACACTTTACTAGAAGATAAGTGTGTTGTAATACACTGAACTTCCAAGTTGTGTCTCTGTGGCCTTCTCTCTCTGTCTCTGTCTATCTGGGTCTCTCTCTCTCTCTCTCTCTCTCTCTCTCTTTCTCTCTCTCTGTCACACGCACGCACACACACACACACACATACATACACTATTGCGAATACTAAAGAAAATAAAAGGGGCAGCTAGGTGCAGTGGATAGAGCGCTGGGTCTGGAGTCAGGAAGATCTGAGTTCAAATCCAGCTTCCGACACTTATTAGCTGTGACACCCTGGACAAGTCCCTTAACCCTCCTTCCCTCAGTTCCTCATCTGTGAAATGAGCTGGAGAAGGAAATGGTGGACCACTCCAGTATCTCTGCCAAGAAAACCCCAGATGGGGTCATGAACTACTGAAAAACAACTCAATAACAACAAAAAAAGAGTAAAAATAGACTACAGCCTAAAAACAGCATTGGAGCTGAGAAGTGACTGTTCTCTATTCTGTAACAGCTGTATCCAAGACTTCTTGATCTTACTACACTTTCCTCCATTCTAATTATACTGTTTTGTTCATTGTGACCTTGAAGGTGGAGTGGCCAAAAGAGCACGAAAACATGTTGGATCTGGAAGGAAAATAAGTGGACAGTGGGGTGGGGCCGGGGTGGCCAATGGAATGGGGCTGGAGTGGACAATGGGGCGGGGCTGGAGTGGACAATGGGGTGGGGTTGGAGTGGACAATAGAGGGGAGCTAGAGTGGTCAATAGGTCAGGGCTGAAGTGGCCAATGGGGCGGAGCTGGGGTAGCCAATAGAGTGGAGCTAGAGTCAATGAATGACAAGTAAAGACTGATCCACACTACCAGACTGACCCTAAGAGGCAGAGGGCTGGATGATGGACAGACGACTTATAAAAACCCACCCCACTGCTTTTGCACCTGACCCAAGTTTCCCACTGATAAGAAACAGGCAAACTGTCACAATGAGCTCTCCCACAGCTGTTAAACTATGATTGTAAGACTAATTAGATCAATACATGATTCCTTCCTATCCACCTCATGAGTACCTGAGGGTCTAAAGGATTTCTAGGTAAGACTCAATTATCCACAAATGTGGTCCTGATATGAAGCACCCCAGGGTGCTTATAAACCCCACAGCACCTCGCCTCAGGCAGCTGCCTCACAAATGTGCACAGTGAGGTCAAGAGAAAAGCGACAAGGAACAGAAGGCCTGGCTCACTCTTGGAAAGCCCTCACCACCTACCTGCTTCCGAGGCAGACCCTCTGGATCAATGGGCAAAATATACACCTTTCTTGTACTGATCAGACACAAAGAAAATGTCTTAACAGTCAGAGATTTTGGACTCTTCTGCCTCAGAAGGAAGCAAGCAAGCTGGAATCCCCATTATCTAAACTGCCTGGGTGGAATGTGGCCCTGTTTGTATATTGGGGGGGGGCTGTGGAAGAGTTGGCTGCACTGGATCAGTGGGCAAACTAGACGGCAGTTAAGGCCCCTAATACCTCTCATTTCATTGGAAAGATGAGGCACTGTGGGTATAAAATGTTGCATACATGGTCAGATTTACCATGTTGGTTTGGCTTAAATGTTTTGTTTCTTCATCACAAAGTAAGATTCACTTTTGTAAGGATATCTGAAAAAAACTGTGATTTAAAACCAAAAGACATTAATCACACTTTTTTTAGTCTATTCTCCCTACCCCCCCTACCCTCCCCTGGCCCTGACATCCCCCCCATTATTCATCCATTTGGGTTAAGGCAATACAGAGCTACGTTAATATGAAAATGTGTTATCTGGGAGGAATGAGACATTAAATTATCATAGTTCATTAACACCTCAGCACAACTTAATTTATCAGATGAGCTAATCATCCAGCAGAGGCCCTGGAGGGAAGAGAAATGAGAGAGAGAGAGAATTGGGTGGGAGTGGAGGAAAAAGAAGAGTGGAGTGAGCAGTGTGGAATGGTATACAGGGAGGGCAGGGCTCAGTGGGACTTGGGCATCTGCAGAGGGGGGACAGAGAGTTGAGGTCAAGAAGCTGGACAATGGGGGCGGAGCCAAGATGGTGGAGTGAAAGCAGAGACCTGCTCAAGCTCTCCCTCAAATCCCTCCAAATACCTACAAAAAATGACTCTAAACAAATTCTAAAGCAGCAGAACCCACAAAAAAACAGAGTAAAACAAATTTCCAGCCCAAGACAACTTGGGTGACTGATCAGAAAGGTATACTGCGCTGGGCTGGGAGAGGAGCGCAGTTCGGCGTGGGCACGCAGGCTGCAGGGATCCTGGAGCAGGCCTCAGAGGACTGAATCGCGGGCAGCTGTGGCGGTTTCCAGACTTCTCAACCCACGAATGCCAAAGACAACTTAGAAGGTCAGTGGGCAAAGTCAGTGACTGCGGTGAGAGAAGAAGGTAGGTCTCAGCCGCCCCAAGGGCAGTGGCTGCCTTCTGAGTTTCTGGCCCACAGACTGAGGGGGAATAGAGTGGCTGATCAGAGGGGGATTGCAAGGATCTTTTGCTGGTGCTGAGGCAGGATTCTCTTGCTTTGCCCTTTCTTGGGTCTGGGTCACAGTTCTGAGGGGCGGTCCTGGAGCAAGGAGGAGTGCTGGTGTGGTGGAGCTTGTGGTGGTGGTGGAGAGGAAACACCTCGCCCCTTATCATAGCACCTTGGAAGAACTGAAAATTTTCAGGTCCCTAGCAGTATCTCTGAAAACAGCAGTACAAACACCTGAAACTTGGGACAGTACACTCTTCACGTTGGAAGTAGATTTTTACCTTAACAAAGAGTTTAAAACTCAAGTAATTGGCCAGGATCATGAGCAAGCAGTGCAAAAAGAGTCAGACTATATTATCTTACTTTGGTGACAAAGAAGATCAAAACATACAACCAGAAGAAGAAAACAAAGTCAAAGCTCCTACATCCAAAGCCTCCAAGAAGAATATGAATCAGTCCCAGGCCTTGGAAGAGCTCAAAAGGGATTTTGAGAAGCAAGTAAGAGAAGTAGAGGAAAAACTGGGAAGAGAAATGAGAGTGATGCAAGAAAATCATGAAAAGCAAGTTAATAGCTTGCTAAAGAAGACCCAAAAAAATACTGAAGAAAATAACACCTTAAAAAATAGCCTAACCCAAATGGCAAAAGAGGTCCAAAAAGCCAATGAGGAGAAGAATGCCCTAAAAAGCAAAATTGGACAAATGGAAAAGGAAGTCCAAAAGATTACTGAAGAAAATACTTCCTTAAAAATTAGAATAGAGCAATTGGAAGCTAGTGACTTTATGAGAAATCAAGACACTATAAAACAAATCCAAAAGAATGAAAAATTAGAAAACAATGTGAAATATCTCAATGGCAAAACAACTGACATGGAAAATAGATCCAGGAGAGAGAATTTAAAAATTATTGGACTATCTGAAAGCCATGATCAAAAAAAGAGCCTAGACATCATCTTTCAAGAAATGATCAAGTAAAACTGCCCTGATATTTTAGAACCAGAGGGTAAAATAGAAATGTAAAAAATCCACCAATCTCCTCCTGAAAGAGATCCCCAAAGGAAAACTCCTAGGAATATTGTAGCCAAATTCTAGAGTTCCCAGGTCAAGGAGAAAATATTACAAGCAGCCAGAAAGAAACAATTCAAGTATTGTGGAAACACAATCAGGATAACACAAGATTTAGCTGCTTCTACATTAAGGGACCAAAGGACATGGAATATAATATTTTGGAGGGCAAAGGAGATAGGATTACAACCAAGAATCACCTACCCAGCAAAACTGAGTATAATTCTTCAGGGGAAAAATGGTCATTCAGTGAAATAGAGGACTTTCAAGCATTCTTGATGAAAAGACCAGAGCTGAATAGAAAATTTGACTTTCCAGTACAAGACTCAAGTGGAACATGAAGAGGCAATTGAGGTTGGGTGACTTGCCTGGGGTCACACAGTTAGTAAGTGTTTGGTCTGAGGCCACATTTGAACTCAGGTCCTCCTGACTCAGGGCCAGTGCTCTGTCCACTGAACCACCTAGCTGCCCCGTGTGGATAGCATTTTCCATCATGAGGTCTTTGGAGATGTCTTAGATCCTTGTATTGCTGAGAAGGGTTAAGTGTATCAACGTTAGTCATTGCACAACGTTCGATGTTACTGTATACAATATTCTCCTGGTTCTGCTCACTTCACTCAGAATCAGACCTTACAAGTCTTTCCAGGTTTTTCTGAAGTTGGCCTGTTCATCGTCACAATAGTATTCCATTATATTCATATACCACAACTTACTCGGCCATTCCCCAATTGATGGGCATCCTCTCAATTTCCAATTCTTTGCCACAACAAAAAGAACTGCTATAAATACTTTTGCACATATGGGTCCTTTTCCCATTTGTATGATCTCTTTGGGATATAGCCTTAGAAGTGCTATTGTTGGGTCAAAGGGTATGCACATGTTTATAGCCCTTTGGGCATAGTTCCAAATTGCTCTCCAAAATGGTTGGATCATTTCACAATTCCACCAACAATGCATTAGTGTTCCAATTTTCCCACATCTTCTCCAACATTTATCATTTTCCTGTTTTGTCATGTTAGCCAATCTGATAGGTGTGATGTGGTACCTCAGAGTTGTTTTGATTTGCATTTCTCTAATCAATAGTGATTTAGAGCATTTTTTCATGTGACTATAGATGGCTTTAATTTCTTTGTCTGCGAACTGCCTGTTCATATCAAAGGATATTTATCAATTTGAGAATGACTTGTATTCTTATAAATTTGACTTAATTCTCTATATATTTTAGCAATGAGGCCCTTATCAGAGACACTGGTTGTAAAAATCTTTCCCAATTTTCTACTTTCCTTCTAATCTTGGTTGCATTGGCTTCGTTTGTGCAAAAACTTTTCAATTTAATGTAATCAAAATTATCCATTTTGCATTTTGTGATGTTCTCTATCTCCTGTTTGGTCATGAATTTTTTCTGTTCTCCATAAATCTGTATGGTATCAGCCTTTATATCTAAATCATGAACCCATTTTGACTTTATTTTGGCATATGGTATGAGATTTTGGTCTAAGCCTCGTTTATGCCATACTCTTTTCCAGTTTTCCCAGCAGTTTTTGTCAAAGAGTGAGTTCTTATCCCAGAAACTGGGGTCTTTGGGTTTATCAAATAATAGATTACTATAGTCATTGACTACTGTGTCTTGCATACTTAACCTATTCCACTGATCCACCACTCTATTTCTTAGCCAGTATCAAGCAGTTCTGATGATTGCTGCTTTATAATACAATTTAAGATCTGGAATGGCTAGGCCACCTTCCCCTGCATTTCTTTTCCTTGGTTCCCTTGGTATTTGAAGATTACATTCTAATGGGGGAGACAATATGCAATTTACTACTTACGTATAAATTATATACTGAGTAAATTGGAGATAATCTCAGGAGCAGTTGGGTGGAGGACACTGGGAAAGGCCACTTGAAGTAAGTGGAATTTAAGCAAAGGTTTGAAGGAAGTTAAGAGATGGGTTGGAAAAGGAAGAGCATTCTAAGCATGAGGGTGGGGTAATGAAAGGGCATAGAGGGGCTGCGAGGTGGCACAGTGGATAGAGCTCCGGCCTTGGAGTCGGGAGGACCTGGGTTCGGATCCGGTCTCAGACACACAACAGACAACACTTGCTAGCTGTGTGACCCTGGGCAGATCACTTAACCCCAATGGCCTAGTAAAAAGCAAAAAAATTAAAAAAAGAAAAAGAAAAAAAGAAAGGGCATAGAGTCAGGAGGTGTAATACTGTGAGAAAGAAGCAGCAAAGTTGGCCGGGCAAGCCAGAGGATACATGGAGAAGTATGATCTGGGATTATAGGCCAAGGTCAAAGGCTAAACACTGAACCAAAAACCGTGGTATCTCTGGGCCTTGTGTATATGTCTTTTTTTCCCCAGCTCCAGCTGTAGCCTTGTGTCTTGCCTGGTACCTTTGGTCTCTGGCTCCTACTCATATTCAGTTCTGATTCTCTCAATAACCTCAACCACTTCCTTTTAAAATTCACACTGTCTAAAAAAATAATAATAATAATAATAAAATAAAATAAAATTCACACTGTCTGATATAAACCTAAAAAAAAAATAAGAAGCTGGACTATTAATATACCCAACTCTTCAGTTTGCCTGTGGTTGTCCTTGTGCCCTCCCCATAATGGGGTCCCCTGCTTCAAAAGAGGTCCCATTTCCCCCAACACTTCCTACCAAAGTCTTTCTTGCCTCTAGCCAAAGGATGGTCTAAGCCTCCTGAGCCCTCTGGGACTTAAGTCATTGGTGGAAGAGTCAGAAATGTTAATAATAGCAGCTCCCAAATTTAGTAATAAAAATAGCTATCGTGTATATGGTATTAAGGTTAAGGTTTGTATGGTATTTAAGGTCATGTGTGTTATCTCATTTGGACCTCACAACCACCCTGGGAAATGGGTGCCACTATTATTTCCATTTTATAGATGAGGAAACTGAGGTTATACAGATAGTAAGTGTCTGAGGAAGGATTCAGACTCAGGTCTTCTTAACTCCAGGTCCAGCACTCTAACCATTATAACATCTGGAGGCTTGCATTTTCTCCCAATACCCCTTAGGAAGCAAGTAGCACAAATGTTATTAGCCCCATTTTATAGATGAGAAAACTGAGGTTCTGAACTGGTAAGTGCCTTGCCGGAGCTCCCAGATATTAAGCGCAGAAGTAGGATTCAGATTCAGGCCTTGTGACTCCAAGGTCTACATTCTTCCCTTTGTAAAAGGGGAAATCTGTGGATGGGGAAATTTCTGTCCTCATATCATGGAATTTTAGGCTTCAGTTCTAGCATGTCAGTCAGTGGCTTCAAACTTTTCTGTGTGTGTGCGTGTGTGTGTGTGTATGTGTGTGTGTCGGGGGGTGGGTGGGTGTGTGGGTGTGTGTGTGGGTGTGTGTGCATGTGTGCATGTGTGTGTGCGCATGCATGTGTGTGTATGTTTTAGCAGAAGTGTGGTAACTGGGAGAATGCCTGATCAATATGGTGAGTCTGCTGACCAGTGTTATAAGTTGTGAGTGAAGGACCTTTGTCAGAAGGGGACTTCTCCCCTCCCACACCTAAGGTCAGGGAAACGCTCATACAGGAACACACAGGTATGCGTGCACACACACACACACACACACACACACACAGAGCAGGCTGGAGCAGGGGTGGGGGAGAACATTGAAAGTGGAGCCCGACCACCTCGATCAGAACCCTTAGCTGGGTGACCTTTGACAAATCTAGGTCTTGGTTTCCTCCTCTTTGAAATGGGTTGGAGTGTGCAGCCAGTAAGGTCTCATCTCCGTGGAGTTCTATGATCTTATGTGAGACAACGTGATTCAGTGCAATGATTCCTGACCCAGCTATGGGACATCACCCCTCTGTGACCCTCGGTGTCTTCTCTTCATAATAAGGAGGTTGGAGAACTGGGGTCTCCGGGGTTCCTGCTCACTCTGACTTCCCATGATTCCAAGGCTTTAATCCTCTTCCAAACCTGAAGAGAAAAGTTTGGCTCCAGAATCGAGCCGAGCCCAAAAGGCTGGGTTTTCTCACACTTCTGAAATTACCAGCTCAGGCTGAAATAGGAAGTTGGGAAATTGACCCGTCCAAGCCTCTGTTCATCAGTTAACAGGCTTGTGCTTGAGGCCGGCAATGGAGCAGGATTGCTCCACCTGGTGGCGGGTGTTGGTAAGTGCAGGATCCTCTCGGTCAAGAGCTGGGCAGCCACCTGAGCTGTTGGCCAGGTGTCAGGGTCCCTGGAACGGACTTTAGAGGATCGGAGGGTTCAGGGTTGAAAGGCACCTTCAAGATCGTCTGGCCCGATGCTTTCTTTTTTTAGAGAGGGAACAGGGGATCAGAGAGGGTCCAACGGCACACAGCTCGAGCCTCAGTGGCCCAAGTCTTCAGACTTGCAAACCCTTGGCTCTTCCTGTCACAGCAAATTCCCAGATTCCTAGGATAACAGAGAGCCTCAGCTTTCTCATCAATAAAATGGCAAGTAATATACCTACTCTCCTTACCCCACAAGGGTCATATGAGGATCTAGTAATAATAAATAATAGTCAAGAAGACCTGAGTTCAAATCCAGTCTCAGACACTTGCTAGCTGTGTGACCCTGAACAAGTCACTTAACCCTGTTTGCCAGAGTTTTAATTTTTCATAGAGGTGAACTGTTATTATTAATATATGGATATCCTCTCTGAAAGCTGTCCCAACTCTTGTTCTCAGACCTAGTCAACATAGATTCTTTCCTTACTCATAGGATCCCGAGAGGGTTATTTCACGTTCAATTAAAAGTATTGGTGGGGAAGAAAGCGGCATGTAGGAGAACTCAACATGACCCCTCCTAGTCCCAAACTTTGTTACATAAATGAGCCTAAATGCAGATTTTTAGCACCAGGTGGCAGAACCATCTCCTTCCCACCCAACTCCCCACATAGAAAATGGTGCACAGACTATTGGATTTCAAGTCAAAGAGTTTGTCAGGCCCTGCTATTATGTGAACTTGGACAAGAGACAACATCTCCAGGCCTTGGTCTTCCCATTTACCCACTGAAAGGACTGTAGTCAATTATATCCAAAGCCCCCACCAGCTCTAGGTCCCTGAGCCTTTCAACTTAACAAGACCCTAGAGTCACTTGGGTACCATCAGTGGCCGGTGGTGCTTCTTCAGGTAAACTCCTCTTTTCTCTCCCATTAACAACACCGCCATCCTATTCATCCTTGGTTTTTTGGAAGCCCAGAGGAGCCATGTACAGTTAGATCTCATCTTAATACGTCACTTGCCAACAATCAGCATTTTGATGGAAGAGAGCTGGGGTGCCGATATGTAAATGTGCTAGTACACCAACGTGGATGGTCTGCCCAAGATCAAGCTCTGGTTGGGCCTTGCAAGAGTGAAGAAATCACCAGAGGGGAGGTTAGGTTAACCTCAGGAAACTGAGTCATCAATACCATCACATTTAGCTGGACACATGAAAAGAATCTAAAGCATCTATGGCTTCCAGATTTATTTAACAAACATTGACTTACAAACATGTGCAAGAAATTGTGGGAGAGGGCCTTTAGAGATAAATATGGTGTAGTGCCTGCCCTCATGGACCTTTCAGTCTTAATTGGGGAGCCCACATGCGTGCAAATGGAGGCAGGGGCATGGTGGGAAGAACAAAGGATTTGAGTCAGAGGATAGGAATTGAAAGCCTGTCTCTGTTTCTTACTATATGATCCTGGGTTTTTCTCCTTGAAATGCCTCAGTTTCCTCTTCTGTAAAATGAGAAGGTTGGACCAAACAACTTCTAAGATCCCTGCTAACTCTGAATGTTATGACATAACTGAATTTGTGTATGATAAGAAAGGAAAGAAAGCATGCTCAGCTAGTTTCAGAAGAGGAAGGCTTTCCTTTGAACTGGGGGCAATCAAGGAAGGCTTCATGGAGAAGGCAACATTAGTGCTGCGCGCTGGGTTGGGTGCGCTTATAACAAGCAGAAGGACATTTAAAAGAATTGATTCCCAGGAGCTACAAAGTCAATCTTTGATAGACAGCAATGTCAGGGGAGTGATATCCAGGACAAATGATGCTATGTGCTCCCCTCCACGACCAGGTCTTCAGCATGCTTGTGTGGATGAAACATGATTACATGGACTTCAGTGGATGTCCCAAAGGGACAGCAAGCATCCCGAGGGGAAGGTAGGGAAGACCTCTTCTGCCTTGGTGGTAGGAGGAGGTTTGGGCCTGAGGGGGTGGACGAAGCCAGCCAAAGTCCTCTGTCTAGGAAGATGGCATAATCCTCCCTCACCCACCCACCCACCCCTACGCACAGCATGAGATTCTGGAAACAAAACTTAAAGGGGACAGGGTAGGTATTTCTAAGTGTTTGAAGGACTGCATGTGAGAGGTTCTATTTAGGCTTAATGGATAGAACTGGGAGCAGGGGGTGGTAGCTACAGGAAGGCAGATTTTGGCTTAATATAAGGGAAAATGTCCTAATAGTTCAAATTACCTCCATATTAGGCCCAATTAGGTCTAATTAGTCTAATTAAGACCAACATTGGATGATAGTGAGCTCCTCATCAGTGAGAGTATTCAAGTGGAGATGCAATGACCACTTTTCAGGGTATTGTAAGGTGATTACCTCTCAGTTCCCATATGTGGCAAAGGTATTAGATTTGGAGTCAAATGTCTTGAGTTCAAAACCCAGTTGTTCAAATACCTGCCTGTTTGACCTTGGGCAAGTCAGTTGCCCTAGGTTAGTTTTTATTTCCTTATATGTAGAGATCATCTCCCAAGTCCCTTCCAGTTCTGAATATATGAGCCCATGACTTCTGAGGTTCCTGCCAACTCTGAGATTCTATAATATTATCTCTACATGACGCTCCTTCTCCTCATAAGCATATCAGACATGTCACCTCAGGCATTGAGACCTTGTTTTCCTAAACAATGATTCCATATATGTGGAATCAGGAAGGTGTAGGTTCAACCCCAGCTCTCACACATACTAGCTGTATGACCCTGGGCAAGTCACTTGACCATTTAGTGCTGTAGACGACTCTCTAAATGACAGATGTGGTTCCTGTCTCCATCAGTGAAAGGAATTTCCATACTGAGAGTTCCAATTACTGATTAGATCCCAGGCCAAACAACAACATTATGCACCTCTAGCTTAGTACTCCTAAGCAACTTTAGAATATATTTTACGATTATAGAGCTGTACATTTAAAGCTGCAAGAGACCATTGAAAAGGGTGTTAAGATTTTTGAAGAAAGACACTGTTTCTCTTCTTTGTGTTCACAGCACAGTGTCTGGCACACAATAGTTACCTAATAACTGTTGGTTGCTGAAGGAACGATTCCTTGAATCCAACCTTTAAATGAGGAAACTGAGGCCCAGAGTTCATAAGTGGAAAAGCTATGTTTCAAACCAAGGTCCTCTGACTCCAAATCCAGGGTTCCTTTCTTTAGACCACATTGTCTCCCTCACCTCACAGTATTCTGGGTATCTTTTTTTTTAATTAATTGATTTTAAATGTGTTATCTGAAATAATGACAATAAACAGAAATAGGACACCCATTTTTTTCTGAGTGATGTAAACTGAGGTCACAAGAGGAAGAAGTGACTTCTCCAGACCCTAATGCAGCATCTCGGGGCCCACAACACACCCCATAGGGCTCCAGCTCTTTAGAATATAGTGCTTCATACACCAAATTTCCAGCACCTACAAAACGCTTTGTGAAAAGCAGCTGTAAGAAGAATTCGCCCTTGGGCCGCTTCTAAGATTCCAGCTGCCCATTGATTTCCATCCCACATCTCATCAGATGAGTAGGAAAAGTAGCCAGAGAAAGAAGAGAAGCAACTGATGGGACCAGCCAGTGAGGGAATGAAATGTCCCTAAGAATCAGGTCTCTGTCGCTCAGCCCTGCTAGGGAGTAGGTGGCTATTTAAAGAAACATTTTTGCATGAAGAAAATGAAAATAGAAGAGTACTATTAAAACACATGACTCCAAAAATAGATGGCATCTTGAGAAGAAACTGAGCTGTACATGGAATTCTAGGCAGGCTGGGAAGCATAAAGGATAGGGATGGAGGGAAAAGATGGCGACAGAAGGAAGGAGCACCAGGGCCGAGTGGGGGAGGGCTGGCCAGCAAGCTTGGAAGCTGGGATTCCAGCTCAAGGCGTGCCAGGGCCATGGAGCGCCATATGCAGAGTCATAACTAGCAATTTTTGCGCTCAAAGCAAATGAGACAAAGCGTGCCTTTATTTCTGTTTGAGGGAGAGCAGGAAATACCGAGTTGGAGAAGAGGTTACCTGAATTTCAACCCATAGAAGGGAGGGAGAGAGAAGAGGTGATAGGGTAGCTTGCTCTTTCAATTAATTATTCTTGCTAATTAGATGTTGGCAGCTGGACTTGAAGTCAGGAGGACCTGAGTTTGAATCCTGCCTCAGACACTTCACTAAATGTGTGAACCTTGGCAAATCACTTAGAGTCCCTTAGCCTCAGTTTCTTCATCTAGAAAATGGAAACAATAATAGCATCTACTTCCTAGGGTTGTTGTGATGATTAAAAGAGATGAAATATATAAATCACTTGGCACAACTATGTTGTTTATTGTTGAGGCATTTTCCATTCATGTCTGACTCTCTGTGACCCCATTTGGAGTTTTCTTGGCCAAGATACTGGAGCGGTTTGCCATTTCCTTCTCCAGCTCATTTTACAGATGAGGAAACTGAGGCAAACAGGGTTAACTGACTTGCCCAGGGTCACACAGCTAGTAAGTGTCTGATCGCAGATTTGAACTCAGGTCTTCCTGAGGCCAGACCTAGCACTCTATGCACTGTACTCACTAGCTGCCCCTGTGAATCTTAAAGCACCCTAAGTATGCTAGCTATTGTTATTATTAGCTATCCTTGTTTATATGGCACTAAGGGACTTGGTGATGTCATTGACCTGTCAATTCCAGCACCCTGGGACAAAGTCCTAGTCACCCTCCCATAGTTACACCTCAGGCTGTATGAGCTTAGGCAAGCGCCCACTTCTCTGGTCCTCAGAGAAGCACAGACTCCTCAAGAAGAGGTGGGTCTAGCTCACCAGGCTATTCGAGATCAGCCAGGCTCAGGGGAAAGGGCTCGTTGGATCACCCGTCCAGATCTAGATAGCTGGTCAGAGTTCCGTTCTCAATCCCCCATTTTACAATTAAATGAAGAAGGTCCAAGAAGCTGATGAACTTGCCCAAAGCTACAGGGGAGGAAGTATCATAGGCAGGATTTGAACTCAAGCCATCTCTTCCCAAGCCAACGTTCCTTCTCCTGTATTGTGGGTTAGATCCAGAGTCTGGCGACATAGTTTCTGCCACTCACCGCTAGCTGCGTGACCTTGAGCTAGTCCCTTCCCTTCTCAGTGCCTCTGCTTCCATGTCATTAACTCAAGGAGACTGGACTATGATCCCAAAATCCTCTTCTAAATCTAAATTCCGTGGCTGGGAATCAGTCAAGCTGGGGGCATTCGTGCCAACTAAAATAACTGTTTTAAAATAACACCTTCCGTTTCCACCCTGGCCATCAGGAACAGAGCAGAAAACTAAAGGGTAGCCTGGGTGATCTCTGAGGTGCCATCCAGCTCTCACGTCTAATGGATGTGAGGTGGCGCCAGGCCTGGGCCAAACCTGTGACTGCCATAGCTTCTAATATTAGCACAGGTTCTGTCCTTGGGCTGAATCAATGGCAAGGGGGAGGAGGAGAAGGGAATACGCATTTATGAATTACCTACTGTGTGCCAGGCACGGTGGTGAGAGCTTTTACTAATATCATCTCATTGGACCCTTACAATGACCCTTTGGGGGGGCGGTGCTATTCTTACCCTCATTTAACAGATGAGGAAACTCAGGTTAAGTGATTTGCCCAGGGTCATCCATTTGAATTCAGGTCTTCCTGACTCCAGACCCAGCATTACATCCACTGCACTATCAAGTGTACCTCCACAGAAGTGGAAACGGTGTGAAAAAAGAAGGGTGCTGAGGACCAACCGTAAAGCCAGCGCTAGCTCCAGAAATAAAAAACCAAGAGAAGTCGGGGTGCATGATAAGAAGCCGGCACCAGCATTGACTAAAACAACTGTCTTGAGTGGGGGAGGGGACTCCTAAGGTCAGAGTGAGAGGAGGCTGCATCAGACTGGGGGGCCAGAGACCAGGAGCCTTGGGTAAGTCATTTCCCCAACCCTTCTTAATTCCAGTGCCTTTCTTCTGTTAATTACTTCCTATCAATCCTTGTTATAACTTGCTTTGTATATATTTGTTTGCATGCTGTCTCCGCCTTTAAATTGTGAGCTCCTTGAGGGCAGGAAATGCCCCAGCTGCATCCCCAGTGCTTAGTAAGGTGTCTGGCATGCAGTAAGTGCTTAATAAATGTTTATTGATTGATTGACTTATTGGCCCTCGGTTTTCTCATCCATCTCATGATTTCCTTTGTGATTTCCTTTGAGTCTCTGAGCCAGAGTCTAATACCTGAGAGCGTTGTTCCAGCCACCGCAGTTTGCATTTTTAGAGCAGCCCCAAACGAACAAGTGTCTTTAGGGGCACAGCTTTCTGCTTCTCCCGGACACAACCCACTCTTTCTGCAGGCTTGGACCGGACGCGTCCCCTCCTCACCTCTGCCTTTTAGGATCCTGAGTTTCCTCCAAGACAACTGAATACCGGAGCCTTTCTGGATGCACATAGCTACTAGTAACGTCACCCCCAAACAACCAAGAGAACATAAGCTCCTTGAGGGCAGGAATTGTCTCACTTCTATCTATGCACTCCCAGCATGGAGTATTGTGCTATGCAGACACTGGGTATCTGTTCATTGATTGACTGTAGATTGATGGAAAATACCACCAAGATGAAAAAAAAGAGTAAACTTCAACATACCCCAGAGAGAAAAAGCTTTGACTCAGCCCAGCATGAAGCAAAGGTTTTGCCAAAATAAGTTCGAAAAATGAAACATGAGCAGAGAAGCAGAGGCCTGGTGTGGGGGAATGCACCGTGATTTGTACAGGTGCCCTGGGTAGCATTGGTCTTTGCTACGTGCTGCAATATAACAGCACGGATTTAGTTGGGAGTGAGGGAGAGGGTTGGTTTAATTTGGTTTGATTTGGTTTTCCTTAGAAATAACTTTGACCTAAGGGTAAAGGCAACAAACATTAAATCATATTTTTAAAGAAAGGGAAAAAAATGAAATGTGACTTCCTCCTTCTGCGGTAAGGATCAGAAAAGAAAATGAGCAGGGTGGGGGTAAAAAGCTGGTCCTAGAATCTCCTAAGGCTTCTGGGGAGGATCAAATATCTCTTCAGAAATGACATTTTAACTGATTTAAGTGTGAACAAGTTGGAACCTCAAGGATTAGATTTCCACTGGAGTACACGTGTTCTTCCAAGGGCGATGATGGGGAGGAGGGGTGTTCTTGGCCCCAGGGACATTCAGGGCCTTTGGAAGATGTGTATTGACCGTGCCAGGATATCACAGGTAACTTGCCTGTCAGCAGTCAGCTGCCATCTTGGTTTAGATTGGCAAGAGATCAGAGCAGCCATGCCTAGACCCAGGGGCAGGTTTTTGCTATGGGACACCTGTCTCAGCTTGTCACGTGCACACACACACACACACACACACACACACACACCTATGCCTGGGAACTCCCTCCCCCTCAAAGGTGTCTTTTATGACTACACTAGAAATTTTATGACTAAACCCTCTCATTTTCCTGTGAGAGGAAGTGGGAGCTCGAGAGCTTTAGACACTGAACACCTGGGTTCTCCCGCTCCGGCTTCTGATGCAGCCCCAAGACCCGTTTCCCCACCAGCCCACTTCAGAGGGCTGTCACGGAAATAGCCCTGGACCTGGAGCTGGACCATGTCTGAGGAGAGGGGGCTGTCCCTGACTCTGCCGCTGTCTGTGTGATGGCTTGGAGGCTTCACTTCTCTGAGCCCTACATTCATCCTTTGTAAAGTAGGGAGCTCAGGTTGCCTCTCTAAGGATTTAGAACTTGTAAGGGCCTTCAAAACCATTTAGGCCAACCCTTGGTCTTTTAACAAAAGAGAAAACTTTGGGCAATCGAACCAAAGCCAGTTTTCCAAGGACACAGAAATAATAAATTGCTGATTCAGAATAATAACCTGTGCCTTATTACAAGCCTTTTTTTATTACCTTGTATCTAGTGGCCAGAGCGCTAGACCTGGAGTGAGGAAGGCATGAGTCCAAATCCAGTCTTAGACCCTTCCTAGCTGTGTCACCCTGGGCAAGTCACTTCCCCTGCCTGCCTCAGTTTCCTCATCTGTAAACTAAGGATCATAGTAGTACCTACCTGACAGGTTTGTTGTGAAGATGAAATAAGCTAATATTTGCAAAGTGACTGGAATATTTGTTTGGTTGTTTTGCTCACATGTTTGACTCTCCGTGACCCCATTTGGGTTTTTTGTTTTTTTTGGCAGAGATATTGGAATGATTTGCCATTTCTTTCTCTAGCTCCTTTTACAGATAAGGAACTCAAGCAAACAGGGTTTAGTGACTTGCCCAGGGTCACACAGCTAGTAAGTGTCTGAGGCCAGATTTGAACTCAGGAAGATGAGTCTTCCTGACTCCAAGTCTAGTCCTCTATCCACTGCACTGCCTGGCTGCTGACTGGCACATAGTAGGTGCTTAATAAATGCTTGTTGTTTCCCCCTTCCCTCACTTTGCACTTATTGATTTATATCCATGTATCCCTCACCCATCCCCCTGCAGAATGTAAGGTCCCTGAGGGCAGGGACTGTTTTATTTTTGTCTTGGTGTCTCCAAAGCCTAGTACATAACAAAGTATGTAATAAATGTTGAATTGTATTTCACAGTGTCTGACACATAGTAGGCGCTCATAAGTGTTTATTGATTGATGATAACTCCTGGCTCTGAACTCTTTCCACTACATCCCAGATGCGTAACAAGCTTTGACCCTATGTGCCAGCTGCTGGCTTTTGGGGAATGCCTTGAGATCCCCTCCAGGCATCAATAAGTACTCAAAAACCCTTTAGTGAGGGCCTTTCACTCCCCTGCTGTATTGACAATGCTGCACCATGTGGGAGACATAAGACGAACAGAACATGGCCCCGCCCTCCATGATCTTACAATCCATTTGAGAAGACATAATGGAGAAAGATTAATCATGGCAGAAGTCAAATAGAAAGAAAGCAGCTGTTAAAAGATGTCATGGATCAGCACGTGCATAAATGCCTGCTCGGTGGTGTAGACAACAAGGACCACGCGCTCAGGGGAGACAATGTGGTGCAAGAGGAAGTCTCTAGGATGAGGAGTGAGAAACGCCAGATTTCCGTCTGCCGCCATCTTGCTGGGTGAACAAGGCCAAATCCCTTCCCCTTTGGGACTCAGTTTCCTTATCTGTACGATGACGATGTTGGGCTTCATCATCTTCTAGTCCCCTTCCAGCATTCCATCTACGTTCCTACGCTCTTACAGTTTCCCGTCTATGGTGCATGGGCCTAATCAAGAAACAATTCAATTCAACCATCATTTATTATGCATAAAGCATCCTAGCCTGGACCTATTAGAGGAAAATTTAGAGACCATCTTGTCTGAAGCTTAGTACGTGTGTGACCTTGATAAAGTGCAAAACAAAGGGTTTAAATAATATGTATGTAATATGTATGTATGTATGTATGTATATGTATCCATATATACATATATACATAAAACACCTATTATGTGCACTCTACTAAGTATCTTTTTCCTCCAAATACTAACTCATTTGATCCTCACAACCATCCTGGGAGGTAGATGCTGTTATTATCTCCATTTTCCAGTTGAAGATACTGAGGCAAACAGAGTTGAAATGGCCTACCTAGCATCACATAGCTAGTGAATTGACAGAGTCAATCCAGCTAGGCTTGATTTGAACTCAGGCCTTCCTCACTATTCCAGGCACAGTGTCTTCTCTGTGCCACCAGCTCTCTCTAAAACAATCGCTGAACTTCTTCCTCATCTGTAAAATGAAGAGGTTAAACCAGATTTCTTCTATGGCCCCTTCCAACTCTGGGTCTATGATCCTACATATCAAGAAACTGAGTCCTGGAGAGGCTAAGCAGCTTGTTGGACATCTCACAGATAAGACGGGAAAGCAGAGCTTTGAGGTCCTGTTCAGCCCCGAGTCTATGATCCTACAGTCACACTCCATGTGAATTCCCATTCAAGGTGATAGGGGAATTTTGGTCGGTTCAGATAAAACCAGATTGCTACCCTCACAGCTTTTGCAGTGCAGTAAGGATACCCTCTGCTGCTGCATGGGCCGAGCTTGGCAGATGCAATCTCTCCACGTGGAGGGCACTAGAGAGCTTGTTCCGACATGTTAAGGAAAGTGTTTTGGAGAGACAGTGGAGCAGGCATAGACCTTCTCTAACTGGTTCAGCTGACCGCATCACGAAAGGCTGTTCTGACTGGCTGCAGATGAATTCAAAAAGGCGTGCCAGCTTTAGATACTCATCCTTTACTCCATTCACTCCTGGGGGGGTAGCAGTGACTCCTTCTCCTCTTCCATGGGCTCAATCCCTGCCCCACCTTACCAAAACTCAGCTCAATTCAGCCAAGCTCACTGCCAAGTTTATGCCCAGATGCAGTACAACAGTAGACCACCCCAGTCTTATCCACCACTGGGTTGGCCTCCTAAAGGTCACTCCTTGCTCCTCGAGGTATTGATGGTATAATCCCTGAAAATCTCTCCTAAATTCCTGCGGCTCACTTCCCCTACCTTTCAAAACTCTCAAGGTCATCATGCTCTTTCACCAGACACCATGACCTAATGAGTCGTCAAATGAATTCCCGAGAGAATGAGGTAAAGGAGGAGGTCACTTAAAATGGCAGCCCTTTTTAAATGCCTCCACCGCCAATCAAACAACCTCCTCTTCCCCGCATGGTTAGACAACCAGAACCGGTTCCAGAATTTCTGATCATGCTCCCCATTCTCTCCAAGGAATTTCCCATAGGTATCATGATTCTCCTGGAAGCAAGCTCCTTCAGGTCTCTCCACCTGGAGAGGTTGTACCAACAAGCCTGCACTTGTTCAAAGACGCCCATTACACATACAGAAATTATCACAATACACAAATGATAGCATGATAAATCAATAAAAGCTAAGCAGACCCAGTGTTCCACGTGGTCTAAGGAAACAGATACATTGACTAGGCGTAGTAGATTAGGCACTATAAATTGACCAAACATAGCAGAGAAGGCTTCCAGAAGAATGCATTATCTGAGCAAGACTTTCCAGGGTAGATTGAAAACTCACCCGGTAACAAGACAGTGGGAGAGAAGGGGATTTCTCCCCATCCCTGTTACCTGGGGTGGGGGGAGGGGTCTCAATCCCAGGAGCATTATTCAATCCTTGGGCAGCTAGGTAACACAACAGATAGTGTCAGGCCTTGAATCAGGAAGACTCATCTTGAGTTCAAGTCTGGCCTCAGACACCCACTAGCTGTGTGACCCGGCCCAAGTCACTTAATACTGTTTGCCTCAGTTTCCTCATCTGTCAAACGAGCTGAAGAAGGAAATGGCAAACTACTCCAGTATCTCTGCCAAGAAAACCCCAAATGGGGTCACAAATTGTACACAATTGAAAAATGACAGAACAGCAACAACAAAAAATCATCCCAGGAGAATTTTTTCTGCCCTGAGGAAAGCTGGAATAGCTGAGCAGAAAGAGCAGAGGGTCAGGAGCTATATAATAAACTGTGTGACCTTCTGTAAGTCACTAACCCTCTCTGTGCTTCGGTTTTCTTATCTGTGCCACTGGAGATAATCAAGCCCCACCCTCCCCGTAGCTACCCCTCCCCCACTGGGTTGCTGTGAGGACAAGATGAGAGAACGGACAAGAAAGGACTTTGAAAAGTTAAAAGTGATCCACGAGTGCAGGGTATTATTATTATTACAGAGAGGCCCCTAATTACCTTGGAACTGCTGCAAAGGGCTGTGAGTCATTACCTCTGAAACAAAGTTAGAGAGGAAAGCGCCTTGTTCTATGAGATCCCAAGGGCCAGACCGCCATGACTCCCAGCTTTCCCCAGGTTTTCCGCAGGTTTTCCCCAGGCCCCGGCAGCCTTCCCTTCTAGGGTCTTATAGACCATCTTTCCTTGACCTGTGGGGGAGGTCTCCCAGATCAAGGTGCTGTCCACTGAGATTACCGAAGTCAATGACCTTTTAAAACATACATGGGTGTTTGGATACTTTACCAAAACCCTCTTCCCAGGCCTCACCACGGCATGGAGGCAACGCTGCGTCTAGAAGGCCCTGCCAGCGCAGCACAAGCTTTGGCAGGTTCTATAGACGGGAGAGGCATTAAGTACAGGCTGGGTCACCAGCCAAGCAGTCTGCCTCACTCCATTACTCTTCTCACATCATGTTGCATTATCAATGCGTGTCCTGGTGGTTAGTTGTACCCTTGCCTAAATGCAGGCTTCTCTACTAATTCTTGCTTAGGATCATGGCCCCAGAGACAGAAAGGGCTTTGGGAGTCATTCAGTCTAAACCTCTTACTTAACAGATGAGGAAACTGAGGCCCGGGGAACTTCAGTAACTTCTCCAAGGTTACACGGAGGGTATTTCTCAGCTCCTTTGATCCAATTCAATCAATATCTATTAAACATGTACTGGCAAGTAGGTGATATTTTGTAGAGGAGTGGGCACTGTTACTCTCTAATATGCTTATGGCCTAAGTCAGGGGTGGGGAACCTGTGGCCTTGAGGCCATATGTGGCCTAAGTCAATAATCGGTGGTTTTGTTTGATGAACCCTTTTCAACAGCAAAGGACAACCGATACGCTGTGAGCCCCAAGGGTAATTTAATAATGACTCATGATGTTCTTTACAGTTTTTTACTGATTCTGACACCACTAAGGAATTTTTAGCACGAACCTCTTGGACTACTGTCATGAACTTTTTGGGGTCAGGGATTCCCGATAAATAGGAACCATTGGCCTAAATAAAGATGTCTCTCGCCTCTCGTGGATCCGCCACAGCACTGGACTGGGGATGAGATGTGTAGTAGGTGCTCAGTGTTAATTTGTTCATTGTGTTGTGTTCATTTGTGTGGCCACGGGTAAGTCTCTAACCCTCTCTAGACCTCAGTTTCTTCATCTGTAAAATGGAAAAATTGAACCCTTCCAACTTTAACATTCTATGACTCTAATGGGATAATCTAAGAGACTTTCTCATGAAGTTAGGGTTAGAAACAGAATTAGTTAACTAATTAGAATGGTTAATTCTGTTTCTAATCACAGCCCTGTCATTAGAGAGTTCCTAACTATTCCTCGGTATGGAATTTAAAGGTCATCTGACCTAATCTGACCCCTAAAGAAAGGATAATTTCTTTTTTATTACGATTTTGACAAACATCAACAATTACAACATTTTTCTATAAAAAGAAGATCTGAAAGAGTCTTATTTATGGAACTATGAATTTCTATTACCTGGAGCTTGGGATTTTTAAGGTTTCTATCAAACTGATCACTGCCATCTTTGTCTGTTGGCTTCTGAACTTCCTTCTGTCTTCTGTGTGTTTGTGAAATGTTTCCTTTACACTCTTTTCTTGTCTTTTTTGGGTACCATTATGACTACTCCTAGCACTCCCTCCCAAAAAATGAAGCCCCCTCCTGATATATGTGTGTATGTACATATGTAGGTATGCATATAATCAATCAAACAAATTTGTCCATGTCTGAAAAGTTATATCTTACTCTGTGCTTTTAATCCATTATCTCTCTGCCAAGAAGTGGGAATCATGATTTATCATCCATCTTGTCAGGTTTGATCTTATTTCCTAAGTCTTTTTAAATTGGTTTCCTGTACAATGTTGTAGTCATTATATGAATTGTTCTCCTGGTTCTGCTTACTTCACTATGTATCAGTTCCTATATATCCTTCCAAGTTCCTCTAAATGTGTCTCTTTCACCATTTCTTATGGCACAATTCCATTACATTAACATGCCAAATTTTGTCTGGCAGTTTTTGCTGCAACATAAAGAGCTACTATAAATATGTGTGTGTGTGTATATATGTATATGTGTGTGTGTGTGTGTGTGTGTGTGTGTGTGTGTGTGTGTGTATACTCGTTCACTATTTTACTCCTTTCACTCTTTCTTTGATCTCATCTGGATGTGTCTACTAGTGTTATTGCTGGTCAGAATGTATGCATATTTTAGTGACTTGAGGATATAGTTCCAAATTGCTTTCCAGAATGGTTGGGCCAATTTCCAGCTCTTTCAACATTGTATTAGTGTGTCTGTCATCTCTAAAAACTGTGGTTTTACTTTTGGGCATCTTTGCCAATCTGATGAGTGCCAGCTGGAATTTCAGCATTGCTTTAATTGGCATTTCTCTTAACATTAGTAATTTGGAGTATCTTTTTCATATGGTTGCTGATTGCTTGCATTTCTTCTTTTCAGAACAACTTGTCCACATCTTTTAAACATTTATCTTTTGGGGGATGACCTTTGATCTCATACATTTAAACCAATTCCCTAATTGGACGTTCCATTTAATTCAATTGGATTCGATTTAATAAACATTTAAGGGCCTACAACGTGCCAGGCATTGTGCTCAGTGCTACAGATACAAATAAGGAAAAGCCCCTGCCCTCAAGGAGCTTATAGTCTAACAGGAGAAGACAACACAAAAGAAAAAGTGGGGTGGGCACCCAAGGGATGTGGTATAGGGCATGACATTCCCTAGAGTCAAAGTCAAGCAGAGCTGCTGATGGAGAATGGAGTTGCTTAGAAAGTTGTGATCCCTCTATAAAGGAAGGCTTTAAAAGGAGACTAAGGAATGGCCCTTCACCAAGAAAACCCCAAATGGGGCCACAAAGATTCAGACATAAGTGAAAGGAATAAACAACAACAGTGCTCAGCCCTCCAAACAGAGGGTAGAAGCAACTGAAGGTGAGTTGGGAAGGTGAAGAGTATCAAAACCTGAGTCATTCTTTCATCATTTCCAGTGATGAAATTTCAGGTGATCATGGAGGAAGGTGTATTGTTCCATGGAGTTGAAGCCAAGCAAAGCAGCTAATGGGGAATAGATAGCAAGCCTTTATCCAAAAAAAAAAAAAAATGTTGCAAATATTTTCCTATTCCACTTTTTTTCTTTCTAATTCTAACTGCATTGATTTTATTTATGTGAAAACATTTTCAATGTTACATAACCAGAGTTGTCCATTTTATCTCCCGTGTTACTCCATTTCTTATTTGGACAAGGTTTCTTTCTCTATCCATAGATGTGAAACATGTCTCCTTCCCTCTTCCTCCAATTTGTTTATGGTATAACTTCTTATCTATTGGTGATGTATCCATTTGGTGCTTACTTTGGTATCGGATATGAACCTAATTTCTGCAACACTGATTCCTAACAGTTTTTCCCAAGATTCCTAACAGTTTTGTCAAATAATGAGTCCTTATCCTAGTAATGGGAATTCTTAGGATTATCAAATAGTATGTTGTTGTTTTCAGTTGTTTCTGGATCTTGTATATATAATTTGTTCCATTTTTTAACAACACCATATGATTTTGGTGATTACTTCTTTGTAGGATAATTTGAAATCGTAACATCATGGATCTTTAAGCTGGAAGGGCCTTAGATGCTTACTTATTATAGACATGAGGAAACTAAGGCTGAAAGAGATTTAGTAACCTACCCTGGGTCACACAGCTAGCGTGTTTCTGAGGTAACATTTACTCCAGGTCTTGCTGACTCCAAGGCCAGTGAGTGCCCTATCCATTATATCACATTGTTGTTATTGTTGTCCAGTTATGTCTGACTCTTCGTAACCCCATTTGGGGTTTTCTTGGCAAAGAACAGTTTGCCATTCCCTTCTCCAACTCATTTGACAGATGAGGAAACTGAAACAAACAGGGTTAAGTGACTTGCCCAGGGTCACACAGCTAGATAGTGTCTTGGGCCAGATTTGAACTCATGAAGATGAGTCTTCCTGCCTCCAGGCCAGAGCTCTGTCCACTGTGGTGCCCAGCCCTAATAGCTGGCTATAAAATCCAGCATGAACTTCAGCTCCAGACCCTCTGGTGTCTCGCCATTCTGATCTTCACATGGTTCACATGGTCATAACTATCTCCTTCACCTAAAGCAGGAAGGAACAAACTCTAGTAAGCACGAAACTTAAACTCAGGTCTTCTAGACGCCAAGTGGGGCGTTTTACCCAGTACAACACACTGTCTCTTAAGGAGTTCACAGTCTGGTCACGTTCTACTTGGAGGACACAAGTCAACTCAACAAGTCAACGAGCCACCCCTTCCTACGATGGAGGAGGTTGTTGAGGAAGGTATCTGAGTGACTTGAGATGAGGAAGAAAGAACAAGAGGGAGTTCTCCATGAATGGCCTCTATTTTTTCAGTAAAATATGAGAAAGGGTCCTGAGAAGGTGGGGAAGGGAAGAGCTATGGGGGGGAGTGTTTGAAAAGGAATGAAAAGATTTGGAAAAGCCAAGAGACAATGAGAAAGAGCAATGGATTTGGAGTCTGGGGACCTGGATCTAAATCTTCTCCCTGGTGGCTAGCAGTGTGGAAGAGTCCCTGAATTTTCACCTCTAAATTGTTAGACTAGCTGTTTTCTAAGATCCTTTCCAGGTCTTAAGCCTAGGAATATACATAAATATATGTGTATATGTATATATGTGTGTATGTGTGTATGTATGTGTGGGTGGGTGGGTGGGTTTGTGTGTGTGTGTGTGTGTGTATGTATGTAAATATTCTTGTACCTGTCAGTCACAGCTGGCTCTTGAGGAGAGCCATAAGGAAAAGCTAGAGTTAGACTTTTCATTGACTCCATTTGTTTGTCCATCACTCAGACCTTTTTCTAGAGACTGCCCTCGGAAAAACCTCAAGAACTTCCCAGAAGCTCAAAGCCCTGGGTCAGGAATAAGCCTTGTTTGTTTTCCTTCTGCCCGTGGGGTTGAAAAAAAAAAAACTGAGACTCTCCCCATTTTCTGCCAATGATTCGTCTACTGTCACCCAGGGAAGCTGGAAGGAGGCAGGAAGTGGGGAGGGAGGGAGTGAAGGAAGAGTATAGCCATATTGCTCCAATCCCAAGGCCAATCCCATCTCTGCTCTCCTTGCTGAAGCCCTGAATAATGGTAGCGCTATCGTGGAATGTGGGATAAGCAAAACTGTGGGCTGTAGCTGCCCCTATTAACCATGCATTTTCACTGTGTTCTTTTCCCCCATTAAAATGCCAGGTCCCTGAGGGCAGGGCCTGTCTCTGTACCCCTTCACTGAGTGCCCTTGGCATACAGCAGGTACTAAATGAATGCTGGTCAATTACTCCTTTGATTTGGACCCTTTCGTGTTTAGGGATCTTGGCTGGGTTTGCATTAGGCCAGAGTTTCTTCCAGAAAATTTCTCTTCTTTCTGGGCTCAGCTCACGTGCCATCTTCAATGACGAAGCCCTTTGTGGCCCACCCAGCGATCAGCTCTTTCTTCATCCCAAACTGCCAAGTACACATACCTTGTGGACACGCCTTCAAATCTCTCCCGCCTCTTCTCCCACTCTTGATATCTCTGGCTTCTGTCAAGTCTCCCCTTCAACAGGAAAGTTTTTGCAGTCTGCCCTCATCTTCCTCGTGATGTCATCTCCACCTTAGCCTGTAGAGATCTAATTTGACATCATAATAGTGTTGTCTCCTCCATCAGATTGTGAGTTTCCTGAAAGCAAGGACTAGTTTTGCTTTTTCCTCTCTGTAACCCCAGCAATCATCACAGTGCCTGGCCTGCACTTATTAAAGGCTCGTTGGCTATTGTTCACTACCCATCATCTGTGGGTGCCTTTATTGAGATTAAACAGAGATACTGAAACAATTCCCTATAGCAAGCATCATCGCCATCATCAACATCATCGTCACATTGTCATAGTCATCATCATCAGCCCCGGCATTCTTATGGTGTTTTAAGATTTCCAAAATGCTTTCATGAACATCAGCTCTTTCTATCCTCACCACAACCCTAGAAGGCAAGTGCTATTACTATCCACATTTTACAGATAAGGAAGCAGAGATAAGAGGTTCAGTGACTTGCCTAGGTTCACACAGCTAGGAAGTATCTGAGGCCATATTTGAACTCAGGTCTTCCTGACTCCAGGCCCAGCGCTCCCTCCACTGAGCCACCTGGCTGCCCTTGCCTAAAGGACTGGCTTCATTTTATTGTTCTAGTCATTGTTACGCAGTGAAAGGGGAGCTGTGTGCCTCAGTTTCCTCATCTGAAAAATGAGCTAGAAAAGGAAACGGCAAACCGCTCAGGTATCTTCCACAAGAAAACCCCAAATGAGGTCACAAAGAGTCAGACAGAACTGAAAAACAACGAATTAACAACAAACTTTAGCAAAATCTTTCACGATGTCCTTGCAGATGAGATAGAGGAATGTGGAATAGAGCCTAGACGTGAGCTGGGAGGGGGTACAACCGTTTGAAAAGCCGTCCCAAAGGGGCTTGATGAATGGATTTCTGGAGCAGGGAGGGGGCCCGTTTTGATGGAGGCAGGTACAATAACAAGACAGGAGTGAGATGTGGGGACAAGTCTTCCTGGGCCTTTAGTATCCCTGTAATGTCCTTTCCCACTTCTGCCCCCAACCCAAATCTGACCCATGATTCAAGGCTCGGACCCAATGCCCGGCCCAAGGAAGCAGCAATGACCTCCTTCTCCTCTGCTCCCACCCTCAGCTTTCTCTCTCTCACTGCCAGACCTGAAGCATGCCTGCTGCATGGAACCCGTGCCATCACAATGACAACATCTCACTGAGCTGGGGCTGGCTCCGACCAGGCCCTGCCTCTTTTCTCAGCGGGCAGTGTGGTACAATATGAGGTATGCCGGTTCTAGAGCCAGAGGTTCTAGGTTCAAATCTCGCTTCTAATATTCGTCCTATTTGTGGTTCTGGGTGAGTCACTTGTCTCCCTGGACTCAGTTTCCTCATCTTTCAGAAGAGGGGGTTGGACTCCATGCCTCTATGGTCCTTTCCAGTTCTAAATCGGAGCTCCTAGCCTCAGCATAATCCAACACTATTTCTCCCTTTAATCCAGCCTTGACGGGGTAGAATGGCTTTAAATCCTTTCCTTCTTGGAAAATAAATAAGGTTTACAACTTACTAAGGTTCAGCTCCTCTGAATGTGGCGATGCTGTTGGGTTTGACCCCGTTAGGACCCCAGCCCACGTTCCCCTCATCAGGCCTGGGGCCCAGCTCCCTCCCTGCCCCCTCCCCTCCCCTCTGAGCCGGAGGACGACGAGGGGGTGGTCACGTACGCACCCCCACCTGTCAGTCAGGGGGACAAAGAGGTGCAGAGAGGAATCCTCCTTCCTCAGGGCTCTGCCCCCCTCCTCCACAGGCAAGGTCACATTAACATATGAACCAGCCTGGCAGACAGCCCAGTGCCCCCTCAGCCCCCCCCACCCCTTTGGGTGAGGGGCAAAGAGAGAGAGAGGGGAAGGGAGCAGGGGAAAAGCCAGTTCTTTCCAGTTTCGCAGTCGGGGAGCTGAGTGTGCAAAGCAGCAATAAAACGGGGCTGGAGGGGGAGGGGTCCGCGCCAGATGTCAGAGGAGCTCCCTGCATCTGAGGCTCTCTGGAGAGAGGCAGTGGCCAGGAGGAGGGCGGGGAGGGGCCCTCTGGCCTCTGCCCTCTGCCCTGGCCAGGCAACATCTGGAGCAGGGCCCCTCCGCCCTGGGGGCCACATTGTAGGAAGGGTTTCACGTCCAATGAGAATTCGATGAAGGCAATGGGACCGTTCAGTCTTGGGAAGAGAAGACTGGGGGGGGGGGATGCTATGGCAGCCATCTTTAGGTATTTGCAGGGCTGTTACAGGAGAAATCAGACCAAAGATCAGTGATCTTGGGCTGGAAGAGACGCCTGAGGCCGCCTGATGATAACAACAGAGAGAGACTAGACCTGAGATCTCAAAGCTACAGAAGCCGGCCAGAGCCTTCCCTGTTACTCATAATCTTAAAGAATTGTGTAGAACACTGAGAATTTAAGCAACTTTCTTTTTTGTGGGGTTGCTTTAGAAACCGGGTCTCCCTCTGACTCCTAAGCTGGAAATACAGTGGTCGTTCACAGTCCCGATTGGTCCCAGAAACTTGGCGCAGTTCCGTTTTTCTGTCGTGGGCTGGTCTGACCTGTCCTGGGCAGCCTGATGGCCCTGTGCCCCTGGGGCTCACCATATTGGTATAGACACCTGACTGGCTTTAGCCCTACTCAGAAGTCCTGAACTCAAGCAATCCACCAACCTCCAGGGGTTGGACCAGTCCGACTTTCCCACACCTAGCATGTCAAAGGGAGACTTGAACAGTCTCTGAGGCCAGGTTTTTATCCACTGTGCCATGTTAATGGCTAGGATTGCTAGTCTGCAAAGTGTTTTGTATATATGATTTCATCATCACCACTCTGTAAAGTTAGTGCTACGGATATCCCCATTTTACAGATGAGGAATTTGAGGCTAAGAAGGGTTAAGTGATTGGCCTGTGTTTGAGGCAGTATTCAAACTCAGAATTTTCCAACCCCAAATCTAACACTATTCACCAACTACCCTTTACTGACTCATTTACTTATGAGGTTAAGGACACTGTCACTTAGCCCAAGATCACTACAGGTAGTAGATGTCAGAGGTTAGATTTGAACCCAGGTTCTCTGACTCCTGGGCCCATATTCTTTACATGGTACCATACTTGCCTCCTACCAAAAGAGAACAGGATGAGGAAGGAGCATTAAGTATAAAGAGGTAAATTTGGGTTTGATGTTGGAGAAGATTCCTAACAATTAGAGCAGATGTAAAGTGAATGGGGCTGCCTTAAGAAATGACCTCTCCATGAAGGTCTTCAGGCAGAGGGTGAATGACCATTCACTGGCTAGGCTTTAAGGGGAATTTCTTTCTGATGTGGGTTGAACTCAACAGCTGTGGAAGTGCCTGTCCAGCTCTGAGATTCAGTAAGCCGGCATTTCCCTCCCCACATGCGAATGAGTCTCAGGAGCTCTATGGGCTTGAGAGGAGCCACAGCGTGGGGGAGAGAAGACCCTCTTCATCTTTTTGACATGATGGACCCCTTGGGAAGTCAGGTGAAATCCATAGACCCCCTTCTCACAATCTTTTTTTTAAAATACATAAAATAAAATACAGAAGATCGCAAAGGAAACCAATTATATGGAAACACAATTATCAAAAAAAAATTAAGTTCATGGACTTAATGGTTAAGAACTCTAGATACAGAGGAAAGAGGCCTGGAATGGAGATCAGAAGACCTAGGTTCAGTCTCCAGCTCATCCACCTGTATAAACTTGGGGGAAGCATATGTTTGGGCCTCAGTTTCCTCTTTTGTAAAATGAAGTGATAGGATTAGAAAATTTCCAAGGTCCAATTCATCTCTGACATGTTGTGGTCAGTAATCGGTGCTGGGGACAACAGAGGGCTTAACTGTGGGCCCCAGTGAGGATATGGAATGAGAGGAGCCAGCAGCGCATTGGATCCCAGGAATGGATGACCTATGACACAAAGCTGAGGTGGTGATGGAATGTCTTCCAAAGGGAGTAAAAGAAGCCAGAGGTTTGACAAGTCTGAACCAAGAGTCTATAATGAAAATAAATTCTAGCAGCAATCCTGTAATGTGACCCTGGGCAAGTCACTTCACCCTGTTTGCCTCGGTTTCCTCATCTATAAAATGAGCTGGAGCAGGAAATGGCAAACCATTCCAGTGTCTTCATCAAGAAAACTCCAAATGGAGTCACAAAGAGTCGGACACAACTGAAACGACTGAATAACAATGAAATGTTTGGGAACGTGAGCACGCCTGTTGGCTTGATGTCCAATATGGAGAGGAGCAGGCCAGGACCCACAGCATGGCCTTAAGAATGTTTATTGCTCACTGCCCAAGCTGGAGGCAAAAGGACATTGGCCATACCCAAGTCAAGGACGAAGGAGGAAGATATGAGCGAGGGCCATAACAACATGGGGGAAAGGGAGGAAGGGTATGAAGTGGGTAGGGAAGGGGATAGGTAGGCAAAGGGAAAAAGAGGTTGCCAGTAAGGGTAGCGGAGGGGTAGCTGAGTTAGAAGTGTATCTGCACCTTCCTGACCTCATTTCTGCCTGTGCTGCATCAGCTGACATTGGACAACTCAGGCACAGACCCTAGGTTTTCTTCTGGCCTCACTTCCCATCACCTAGAACAGAGGGGTCAAATACATGGCCTGGGGCTGCAGTGCAACCTGCAACACTCTCAATCTCAGCCTGAACCAGATTAAAATGTAACGAGCTAGATAACAAAATAAATAAAGATACAATAGAACATAGATAATGCTGATACTGGTTTTCTAAGCCAATATGCAGCCTGCAGGGATCTTTACCTAGGGTTTGGTGACCCTGACTTTGACGCCACTGAACTAGAGTGTAGGAAACAGTCTTCACCTAGCAGTGGGGAAGGAGAAGAGGAGTATGGGAACATTAAAGGCAGCCAGGCCAAAGGGACAAATGCTCAGAATTACCATCATTGGACCCAAGTCCTGCCTTTGCTTCTTATTATCTGGGGGATGTTGGCTAAGTCACTTCCCTTTCTCTGGGGTCTCAGTGTTCTCATCTATAAAATAGAGTCAGACCCTTCATTCCCTTCCAGCTGTACATCTATAATTCTATAGTCCTATGATCCTTTTGGCCTCAGTATTCTCATCTGTACAATGAGGGGGTTGTTGTCTCCCTCATTAGAATGTGAGCTCCCTTAAAATGTGACTGCAGGGACTGGTTTTTTAAATTTATTTTTCTTTCTTTGTATCTCCTTTGCTTAGCACAGTCCCTGGCGTTCAGCAAGTACTTAATAAATGCTCATTGATCAGCTGACTATGTAAATGGTCCCTTCCATCTCTCTGTCCTATGACAAGTGAGTGCATACCAGAAATAAGAGTGGAAGATCATGGACAAAAAGCTAAAAGGGGCCTTTGGAGATCATCCACTGAACCCCCTAATTTTACAGGGAGCAGACCAAGGACAAGAGATGTTCAATGATTTATCCAAAGCCACACAGTGGCAGAGTCAAGTTCTGAAACCAAATCCTCTGGCTCCTTTTCCACTGTACCAAGCTCCTCTCGCTAAAGTGAAGATCTAGGAGAAAAAAATTAACAACTTTTCTGGGTTTCCTTCTCTTTTTTTTTATTGCAAGAGGAAGGTTTTTTTTTAATCTACATTAGCACATCTATAGCATCTTGAGGTTTGCAAAACACTTTCTATGTGCTAACTCATTTAATCTGGGTCTTCACATCTTTAGGAAAGACTAAAAAAGCAGCACTTGATCCCCTCAGCCAGGAACCCCAGAAGATAGTGACTAATGAGTAAGTCACCTGAGAACTCCTCTATCTGCTTCCTTCCCCTGGCACTACTGTGGGCAGGAGGCACCTGGACAGGCTGGCTTCTGTCCACAAACACCAGTGGAAGGATTGCATCTGGCTGGTGCAGATTAATTGGGCTCGGAAGTCAAACAATCAGTCTTTAGTCATCTGCTTACTTAGACTCGCAGTGGCCCCAGAGAAGAGAGATCATCAAATCAGATTTAGAGCTATGAGACCTCCGAGGTCATTGGATCTAAACCTCTCATTTTACAGAGGAAGAAACTGAGACCAGAAAAGTGATGTCATCTGTTCGGGGTCAAACAACTAAGAAGTATCTAAGGATAGAATTTAAACTCAGGTCTTCATGACTCCCCAATCCAGCACCCTCCATATTACCCAACAATGGTGCTCAAGATAATGGGAGATGGTGTTGCTAAGGATTCTCAACCTGGGACCCGAGTTGACTGGGCAGTTGGTCCCAGAAGACCAGATGTGGTCTTCTGAGGCCCAGCAGCTATGATGGCTGTTAGTAGCAGGAGCCCCCTGCCCCAGGAGGACCAATGCTTTATTCACAGCATGCAAGGCTTTTAGGAATACACTGGGTTTTCATCATTAAAAATTTATCCGAATTGAAAACAACACAGATGCCACTCAGCTGGGGTATGGTTAGATGAGCAGTGGCACATGAATGGAATGGAATCTTATAGTACTATAAGAAACCACAGATGTGGTGACTACAGAAAAGCATGGGAAGAGTTACATAAACGGATTCAGGAAAGTGGGAAGAACCAGTAAAACAATACATCCAGTGTATTATAAATGGAAAGCATCACAAAAGCAAAACTATCAAAACTTAAGGCTACGAATGGGACTAAGCTCTGCCTCCAGAGAACAAAGAGCAAAAGGAACCTCCCTCTTGCCCACAATCCACACACACACACACACACACACACACACACACACACACATACTTCTTTGCAGAGGGAGGCCCTGGGGTGTGGAAGGCTTCATATTATGCCAAAGCTTTTCAATATGCTCGAGAATTCAGTCAAACTACTTCCCCTTCCTTTTTTTTGTACTTTGTTTTAAGGGATGGGTCTTTGGGGAGAAGGAAAGAGCCACTGGAAAACATGGGTAATATGAGAAAAAATGACTTCAAAAAATTTATTTATAAAAAAACTATTATATCTGAAAATCTAACACCCCAACAGGGAGATGACTTCATTATTTGGTCACTGTATTAAAGATCAAACAGGAGTGGATTTTTCCAGTGGGAAAATTTCTGGGGTCAAACTCACAAAAGTAACTCTATGTTTTCAGGTTTTTTGCTCAAGAAGAGGCCTAAGAAAAACAGCGTGGTGTGATGATGGAGAACCGGCCTCAAAACTAGGATATCCTGTGTTCAGGTCTTAAGTGGATCAATACTGGCTGTGTGATCTTTGACAAATCACTAAGACTTAAATAGACAGTTATTAGCTGTGTGACCCTGGGTAAGTTACTTAACCTCTGTCTGCCTCAGATTCTTCAACTGTAAAATAAAGATAATGATAGCACCAGGACCGTTGTGAGGATAAAATGAGAATATCTTTAAAGCACTTTACAAGCCTTAAAGAACTATGTAGATGATAGATATCATTGTTGTTATTATACTTGTTATTGTTATTGTTGTTATTTTACTATTATTGTTCCAACTGTAAGACTCTGTGACTTAGAAATACTATCCTATTAGACTCCTAAGGGTCAAGAGACCAGGGTCTTTCTCCCAGCTCTGTTGCAACTCACTGTATAGCCTTAGGAAAGTTTCCTCCCATTTCTGGGTCTCAGTTTCCCCACTTGTAAAACAAAAGTTAGCTTACATGACCTCTAAAGTCCCTTCTAACACTGACGTGGTATCATCCTTTGATGCTATGCTATTCTCCAAGTCATCAGCAATCACCTCTTTTGTGACCTCCTTCCATGAGCAGTGCTATACAGTGGGAAAAGAGCTCAATTTGGAAACAGAGGACCTGAGTTCAAAATCTGCTTCTGTCATTGGCCATCCCTGTGTCCATACCTCAGATGAGAGAGCTGGAGACAATGATCTTTGAGGACCCTTCTAGCTCTAAATCTATGATTTGATGAACCAAAGCTAACTATAGGACCCATAGTGAGGGTAGGAAGGAGCCTGGCCTGGAAATTATTTTCATCGATCAACATAATGGCTTGAGAAAGGAAAAGGAGTTGGAGAATCTGCATGTGACAGGGAGAGATGGAAAGTAGATTCACCAAAAGGGTGCCATTGCTGGTAGGAAAACTGCTAGATTTGGAGTCAAAGATTCTAGGTGGGCACCATGGCTCTGCTTCCTACTGCCTTTGTGACCCTGGGCCAATCATTTCGCCTCAATTTTCTCAGCTGTAAAATGAGGGGATCCGGCTTCCAAGGTCCCTTCCATCTCTAAATCTATGGTCCTACAATCCATAGATTCTGTGCCATGTTCTGCCCATCTACCTCTCTGTATCCATGGGTAGTGTTCTCAGAATTAGTAGGGCCTAGCTCTCCAGGCAGAGGGATCCAGCCAATTTAGGAGCACCTCAGAGCTGATGGGACTTGAGGGTATGTTTCTAGTTAAATTCTGAATTGTATTGTATCTTCTAACATCTGGGGGGGGAAGAGAAGGTGATTAATTGAATCAAATTAATCAAAATAAATTGAATCAATTAATATCTAAAGCAAACTTGCTTCTATAAAACTTGATGACAAAAAAATGTGCTGATTTAAAATCAATCCTCGCAAATCATCAACATTTGTATAGAATACCAACATAACCCAGCAGGAAGAGATGGAGAAATTACATTTTAAATAACTACAGAATGAATGCTTGGGAGCGTCATATATTGTATAAATGACAACCAAAAGCATATTCCCTCTTCCCTCCTGCACCATCCCCCAAGCAGGAGGTTATGTAATATGTCCTAGGATCAAAGAATTACCATGCCAAGGGCCCTCATTCATGGAGTCCATCTGCCTCTGTTTATGGGGGAAGAAACTGAGGCCAAAAAGAAGTGATTTACCCAAAGTCACACAGATAGTAAATAGCAGAGCCAGAATCTGAACCTGGGTCCTCTGTCCTCTTTCCACTATCTTCTCGTATTAGCAACCTAGGATATCATGTCTGGAAGGGACACAGAGAGTGTCAGGTGGGGAGGCACCTTAGAATAGAGAGGGTCAGTGACTGCCACAATGAAAATTAGAAGGACACTGAGACCTAAGTAAATGAAAACTCAGTGACAGTCCCCAGAGAACAGACAGTAAAGCCTAAAACCATAGAATCTGTCCCTCCTCTCTTCAGAGAGACCTAGGACTCCAAGGGCAGAATGCTGCATTCATTGACCGATCTTGGCTTTTGTTTAATTGTTTCCCTTTGTCCAAAGGGAGGACTGAGTGGTGGCTGGGAATGTGGGGAGGGGACAGGGTAGAATAGGGTTAAAAAAAATTACAAAGAGCCTCAGGCCTGGGCAGGGCCTTAGAATACAAGGTGTCAGAGTTGGGAGGAACCTTAGAACAGAGATTGTCAGAAATGGAAGGGAACCCTAGAGCAAAGATTGTCAGAGCCAAAAAAGACTTGAAAGCACAGAATGTCAAAGCCAGGAGGTTATCTCATCCAACTGCATCCTTTTATAGATGAGAAAACCAAGGCCCAGAGTGACCTGATTTGTCCTAGGTCACATTGGCAATAAGTGATAGAGATACTCGTACAGAAAAAAGAGGAGCATATCACGTAAAGACTTTTATGAAGTGATGGAAAACTGGTTTCAACAGGACCAGCACAGGAGGCAAATATCCCTTCAGGTTCTAAATCTGTGGCCCTTTACCTTGGTTAGAGTCACTGAAGAAGGTTTCATTCATAGAGGGGAAAATGAGACTTGAATTAGCATTAGAACTAGATGCCCAAGAAACCAGTGCTCTGAGAAGTGTGGATGATATAAAGTAATATGCTCCCCCTGACACTCTTTTTGTTCCTATCAAAAAAAAAATGCAGGTTTCGCCTTGTCCCTTCTTCCTGGATGGATAGGGCCTGTCAACAGAGACTGTTTTCAGGCATTTAAAAATCCAGCAAGTAAGAAAAAAGAAGTCAGCCAAACCATGATCCCCTGAGATAAACAGTATGGCACAACCCACCTCATAAGCAGTCATAACCCAGAGCAAGCAGCCCAAAACATGTCTTCAAATCAACCTTTTAAGACAAATTCAGTTGATCCTGGGCCAACCCTGCTGGGGAGGCCACCACCAGAGCTGAATGATCAAGGCCTTATGGGTCAGGGAGGAGCTAACCTGGAGTGTGGCCAGGCAGAGGAGAGAGGAAATGCCCTGAGTGGGAGCTTCCTAGTTTAACTACCGTACTTTCTCTTGTTAACTAGGTGCTAAACTCAGTGTTTCCATGCTTCCATGCTGCCGAAATTTTCAGTGCTGTCAGCACCCCCTAAACGTCAGCGCCCTGGAGAAAAGCCCCGATTACCCTGCCCTAGGTCATCCTGCCTGAGTTATATATCACTTATGGGGTAACTTCAAGGTTCCAGGGAAATAAAAATGCAAAATGTTCTGAGAACCCTAAAAGGTTTGCAAAAATGGCAGCTGTCTCCTCTCCCAGAATGCTTAAGCTATAGAAAGTCTTGATAAACTTCATTTTCCTGGAATCCTGAGGTAGGAAGACCTACCTCAAACATCATTCAGTCATTTGCCCAGAACAGAACACCCTCCCACACATAGTACTCCTGACAAGTAGCCATGCTTCTCTGCTTGAGAGTCTCCAATAAAAGACAATTCACCAATTCACCATCTAAGGAGGCAACGTAGTACACATTTGGACAGCTCTGACTGGGGGAATATCGAACCAAAACCTATATCCCTCTCCCTTCTCCCCAGTGACCCTAGCTCTGCCCTTTGGGAACAAGTAGAATAAGTTTGATTCTCTTCTGTAAGACAGTCCTTCAAATATCCAAACATTACAATAGGAAGAAGAGAAAGAAGGAGGAGAAGGAGAAGAAGAAGAAAAAGGAGAAGAAGAAGAAGGAGAAGAAGAAGAAGAAGAAAAAGAAGAAGAAGAAGAAGAAGAAGAAGAAGAAGAAGAAGAAGAAGAAGAAGAAGAAGAAGGCTTTCATTCGAATACTGTGTTCTAGACACTGTGCCAGATGTCATAAGGTGAGACACTGTTCTACTCTATATGAAACTGTTGCTGGAGATTTCTAAGGTGTACAAGATTTTGACTGAATGTATACTAACCAGGACATTATGCTGAAATTAATTTTCATCTTTTAAACTGAATCCTTCATTCATGCAGGTTGTCTTGGCATTTCTATTTTTCTCCCCAAAGAGTCAAAGAATTTCAGAGCTGAAAGATACCTTCATTTTACCAATGGGGAAACTGAGGACCAGAGAAGTGAAGAAATGTACTCAAGGTTATACAATTAGTGATGTGTAAGTGCAGATTTACTTAGCCCACTATATCCAGCTGATCCCAGACCCCAAACCATACAATATTTCACCTTCACCTTCATGTGTGCCGCAATACCACCCCACTTCCACCTCTTGCTCTGGGCAGAATAACCAAATCACCGGTACCCTTGTTTTTGGAAAGGATTGCCCTATAGATCCCTGTACCTTCCTCACCCAAAACTCTCTTTCTTAGCCAACACTCTCCTATAAATGTCATTTTCTGTCTCTTAGAATACGTGCACACGAAGGTCAGACAGAACATAAGTTGTACCCCTATCCTCAGTACTTCACACAATGCCTGGCTTGTAAGAATTGTTCAGTAAGTGATTTTTCACCCATTCGCCTGATTGGTAGGAAATGGTCCAGTTAACTAAAGGATCAAGCAGGTCGAGTTCACAGTAATCGACGTCTGATTGTATTTTCTTAGACAGTTCTGGAGAAGAATTTCTCAAATTGGCTTCTGCAGGATCCCTAAGCTAATAGGGTCCCTATATATTTAGCATCCTTCAGGGTTCCCAGGAGGGAGCTTTGTCTGTTCCTAGGAAACCTCTGGATGTTTTCTGTTTGAAGTCTGAAGATATTATTTCTGAATCCACTTATTTTCCTTCTTTTCATTTGTATGTTACACTCTCATCTTCACCCAGTAACAGTGTTTTTGTTCCCAAGTGGAATCAAGGACCTCACCAAAAAGCAAAATATAGAAGCATTGGCCTTTTTGGTGGAAAAGGTCTTATATTTGGTTTCTCAAAGTACACAAAAGATCTTGTGTTTGTCCTTCTCGAAGAGGATCATGACATCAGGGAGATGATGACGTAACTTGCAATTGACTTTGATTTAAGTGAGGCAAGGCTATGCAGCCTCACTTTCTCCTCCAGAGCCATCTGGGTTCGGTGGCCAGACATCCATCAGGACAATTGGAGATGGCCCAGGAGGCAATGGCAGACTCTCGCCCTTTTAAGCTAAGTTCTTTTCAGATTCTCACTTTGAGTGAGGCAAAGCTCATTCACTGAATTCACACGGAAGATCTAATAAAGAAAAGAAAGAGGATTGTCACCACAGCCATCTCCAACCTAATTATCCTAAGGAGTTGTTGTTATTGCTGTTTGGTGTGGCTATAACTGAAATCAGTACTGTTTAGGAGCTAAAGAGCTGGGGTCGGGAAGACCTGGGCATTTTTGTGACCTTGCCCCAGATCACTGAAGCTTTCAATGCCCCAGGCCAAGTTCTGACAATCTAATTGTCAGGCAATTGCCAGCCTCCTTGATAGAGGGAGTATCTTTGGAAGTGTCCTATATCAGTGAAATTTACAAATCTGTGTGTGTGTGTGTTACACACATGTGTGTATGTCTGTGTGTGTATGTATATGTGTGTGTGTGTGTTTGTTTTATATACTAAAGATACATACACACGTGTATGCGTATATAAAACTGTGACTGAGACACTCTGGGATCAGGCCTGTTAAAGCCCTTCACTTCCACCTCGGAATCCCCAACTCCTTTCACTGTACAATTCAAGGGTTACCTCCAACAAGAAACATTTCAGGATTCTCCCAACTGTTAGGGCCGCCTCCCCCTGCCACACACACTTCAAAAAAGTATCTCTTAAATGCAGTTTGGTTTTGCTTACCTGTGTGCATTTTGAATTTCCCCCAGGAGAATGCAAATTCCTTGGGAGCAGGCCCTTTGGAGGGTGTTGTCTTTGTCCGTGCCTACCCCAGTGTGCTGCACGTAGTAGGTAGTTTAGTGATGCTTGGTGGATTGACTTTATTGACTCAGAATAGATTTAAGACCCCGAAGAAGCTTGGAAGATTCGGGGCTCAGAAATAACCAGGATGGTACCCAGACAGGCCCACTGGAAACCTGCTCTGTGTCAGGAAAAAATGCCTGGTGTTTGGGGCTTGGTTCTTTGTTTTCCTTCTGATCTAGGAAATAGATCAGAAACAAAAGAGTCCGATGATTTAATAATGCAAACACGGTGAAATAATATGGATCTTGTGGACCGTGCAGAGGTCAAACCTAATTTTCCAGCAATAACACTGACCCAAAGGCCACACCTTGGCTGTACCTGCCTCGGGCTACATCAGAAGTCCGTGACAACACACCTCTGCCAGATTGGGCTGCCAGAAAGAAAACAGGATTAGGACTCAGGGGATGATATTTTACCTTCATTTTACAGATGAGGAAATTGAGGCTCAGAGAGAGGGAATGACATTCTAAAGTCATTCAACTAGCCAGGACCAGAGTCAAGATTAAAGCCCAGAGTTTGTTGTTTTTTTCCAATACATCATCGCAATTCTCTGAGTTGCAGATCACTCATCTTATGAAGGCATTCTCATATCTTTAAGGACCCTGTGTCCCAAAGGTCACTCCCACAGTGATAGGCTTGAAATAAGAAAGTGTCTTCTTAAATACTTTTAAATACTTCACTAGCTGTATGACCTTCGGCAAGTCATTAAATCTAAGCCTCAGTTGCCTCATCTGTAAAATGGGTAGCCTAATATCAGCAATGCCTACCTCCCAGAGTTAGCGTGAAGTTCAAAATGAGATCATGTGTAAGTGCTTTCAAAATGTTAAAGCACTATATAAATCAGTTATGATGATGACAAGGATGGTGGAGATGATGGCAGTGACTAATTATGGTCTACGGTCCCTCCCAGCTTCAACATTCTGCCAAGTTTGTCTCGAGTCCTTATACTTTATGTTCTAAGCGTAACCAGAAGGACAAGACAATGGACGTCTAGCAAGCTCGCCTTCTCAGCCCTCCCTATGTCCCAGCCTGAGCTGGGATCCTCTCATTGTATCCTGTCAGCCTACTGTGTGCCTTCTAACTGGCAGCTGAGCTAGAACCGCATACAAATGGTTTGAGCAGGTAAGATCTAGCTCTATTCTCTGACGCTTTTTAGGAAGACTTGATATAAGCCTCTGGATAGAGGGAGAGACGGTGACAATAGCTTTGATTGCCTTGTCTTCCCACCTGACTGTGTGTCCAAGAACACTTGGCAACTGTTCTCTTGGTGTGTTTCCTCTTTCTTGATCTTAGGTGAATAAGCATCCTGAGATGGATACAACCAGGTGACTAGAGAGATCAGGAGCTCCACCAAGGGGAGTGCTCAGGGAACGGCCACACCAGATTATCCATCAAAGTCATCTGGTATCCCACAGAGAGTCCCAGAGTCACAAGACTGATGGATAAACCACACAATAGCCCCGAAAAGTAACTACTTGAACCAACCCCACAAGAAGTCAACCTAGCCGAGCCATGGCATGACTCCTCCCTTGGCCGGGCAATACTCAGAAATGAACCTGATAGGAGTTTCTTGAGGGGAGGAGGGCCAAGAAAGTACCCCTTTTTGGTTGGAGGGAGCTTGTTTTATAACATCCATTTTAAGTTTGAGACCACTCTCCCCGGGAAGCAAGTGGCTATGTGGAAGAGACAGTCTTCCCCTGTGGGGAAGGATATTATTATAATTACATCTTTTCTATAACTTCTCCGTAAATATCCCTTGAGGGAAAAAGAAGTAATTAATGTTCATTGACATTGTGGAGATGTTAACTAGTCAGTGGTTACAAGGGAGCACCCTGGATGGGGGCTCATGAGCAATAGTGGTAGAATCTCCAGCTTCCCAAGGTTACTCATAGAATCCCGAGAGGAGCGGATCTCCTCTGGTAGACCAGCCTAACAAGGCTTGCGGGAACCGGGACAGTGAGGTCTGGTAATACGTAGGGTTCTTTCCAGCTCTGATGTTCTGTGTTCTGAAGTATCCCACCCCCTCACCTCAAGTTCTGACATTTAATATTCTATGATAATCCTGGTCCTGCCTTCTTCACAAAGCTGTTTGTGAGGACCAGATGAGATCGTTTGTATGAAAGCGCTCAGAAAAGCTCTAAGCCCTGCTTCCATGTAAGATCATCCCCATTTTTCTGCTTTCTCTGCAATAGCTACAGCTTCCCCTAACCAGGGCATGCATAGGATGGGGATCAAATTGAATTTAAAATCCAAACACTGCAAACCTGCTTGGTTATTTTTGCTGCACACGTGTATACGGTTATTGTCCTTCGTTCTCAGAGGACCAAAATGACATCACTGCATTAGGGTCAAGGTGCAGTGTGTCTGACTGCGGCTGATCAGACCAGTGCGAGCTCAGAATGTTCTAGCACAGGTCGGGCAAAACAGTCCGTGTGAACATTTGGGGTGGATTCTCTCAATCTGTGCATCTCACATTTCTTTTGAGCTATTTCGATTCTGCTTTGCTCATAGAGCACAGAACCTTCTCTGATGAGGGCACACCATGCTAAGCGGTCCTGTGCCAGTGTATCCCATGTCATGCAATCAATTCCAAAGTTCTTAAGAGAAACCTTGAGAGTGTCCTTGTATCGCTTCCTCTGACCACCACGTGAGTACTTGCCCTGTGTGAGTACATAGACACACATGTTTACATACATACTTGTATGTATATATGTAATGTAATATATGTAATATATTACATGTATGATATATATTGAATATATGTAATATATATAATTAATATATAATATGTACTATATAAGTATGTAAGTATATATGTATATGTATGTATGTGTATATGTGCTTTGACTTTTAACAGGAACACAATGAAATAAAGTATAATTCTTCCCCAGGACTCAGGTTAGAATTCAGCATGGATATGGTGAAGTCAGTTTGCAAGAACATGAGTATTCAGCCTCTGAGTCACAGCTTGAGCCAAGTTGGAAAAGAGGTGGTCCCCCAAGCCTGAGGCCTGACACTGGCCCTCTTACCCCTCCGCTCAGCAGCCCTTCATGAGCACACCCTACTCTCCACTTCCTGGTCTGGTGTTACCAAGCAGATGCTAGGACCTGGCTGAAACATGACCAACCCCCCCACCAAAAGCTGGTTCTCAGGTGAATTCCAGCTGCTCTGAAGCCCCGCCAAAAGCATTTGGGCTGGGAGCCAAAGAGGGCCAGGCCCGGAGCAATCCACCTTCTTTAGTTCACCCATCACCAACCTGCTCCTGCCCTGCAGATGGTTTTAAACAATCCAGGGAATTTTTGCTCTGCCAATTCCCAGACAAACTGCACAGGGCCCAGTGACTGGAGGCCTCAGGGCATGAGCATAATTCACCCTGGGAGAGCCTTGGCCCATGAAAACCAGGCTACGGTTCAGTTCTGATAAGCACCCTAAGGTTGAAAGGCATTCTTGGAGCCTTGTGGGGTTCCAAATTTAGGCTGCTGCTTGGCTGAGAGCAGACTTAATGATGCAGCCTTGGAACACTGCCCTTATCCCCTGGCCAGACCAGAGAAAAGAGGTAAAGAGGCCCAAAGGATGAAGGCAAAGGGGAGGTTTTCAGAGGGGCTTGTTCTGAGTTTCAGACTGCAGCTCTATCTAGGTCATTGGGTACCATGCAAGGGTGGGCAGGTGGTCTTCTCGAAGTTGCCCCTGTAAGAAGAAGGATTTGGATCATCTAGAATTCCACTTCATTCCACTCACCGATTGTTTACTAAGTATGTTCAGCTTCAGGCACCATGCTAGGTACTGGGAGCCCAAAGATAAAGACAGCCCAGTGCCCTCTTGGAAACTCCCATCTTGGGCCATCCTCAGCCTGAATTCCAGTGGGGTGCATGGAAGCTTGAGACAGGCCTTCTCCCGGGCATGGATAATTGAGGGAAGGGAGCAAGGGGATACTACACCAAAATGATTCTTGTCCTCAAGGAGCTTCCATTCTACCTAGAAGTGAAATTCAATTCAATTGAACGACACTTTCTTAAGCCCCTGAGAGACCCTGATTCTGACACATCCTGACCCTGGTCACGCTCTCTAAGTCTCTAAGTTACAAACTGAATGTCAACCTGCATTTGTGAAGGGACTTTCCACATTCCAAGAGTTCCTTATATCAGTGAAATCACCGATCTGATCTGGGCTGTGAATTGGGGCTTATAAAGACATAAATCAAAGGGGCTTAGGAAAAAAATCACGGAGACTAATTAGCAGATATAAAATATGTTCAAAGTCATGGGGGGTGGGATGTGGCAGTGCCGTGTAGGGGATAGACCGCTGACTTCCGAATCCTCAGGAAGACCTGGGTTCCAGTCCTGCCTGTGACACACTGGCTGTGAAGTCCTGAGCAGTTCCCTTCCCCTGCAGGGCCCCAGACAAGTTGATAAAGCTCTAAGCTGCATAATAGATAAGGGGTGGTCATTGAGGGTCCAGACATTGGAGCAGGTACTGATTCATCCTTGCTAGTGAGGTGTACAAAGAATGTACAATATTATCTGCAGGATCCCAGCCCAACACGTAGAATTTGGAGGCCCCAGTTTCTAGCCATTAGTGACTGAGAGGCCATGAGATGAGTCTCTGGGCAATGATGACAAGCGTTTTAGTTGTCTGGGAAGCCAAACAGACTGACAACCCAGTAGAGTCTGGGTCCTACAGCAGTTTCCTTAAGTGGAGTCATGGAATCATCCATGGAATCCCAATGTCGGGAAGTACTCTGTGGAAGGGATTTCAAAGACCGTGTAATCTAACCTGCACCTGAGCAAGCATCTCCTCTTCAACACACCCAACCAAGTAGTTACTCAACTTGAATACCTGGAAAGATGGGGTACCCACTACCAACCAAGGAAGCCCATTCAACTTTGAGACATCCTGAGTTGTTAGGAAGTATTCTTTTGACTTCAAGCCTAAATCTGCCTCTCTGTAACTTCTACCCTAGAAGAAAAAGTCTAATCCTTCTTCTCAGAGTTGTTTTCTTCAGTCATTTCAGTCCTGTCCCACTCTCAGTGACCCCTTTTGGGGTTTTCTTAGCAGAGATACTGGAGTGGTTCGCCATTTACTTCTCCAGTTCATTTTACGGAGAAAACTGAGGCAAACAGGGTCTAGTGACTTACCCAGAGTCACACAGCTAGGAAGTGTCTAAGACTGAATTTGAACTCAAGAAGAAGAGGTTTCCTGACTTCAGGCCAGGCCCTCTATGCTCTGTGATGCCACCTGGCTGCCCTAGGCATCTTCTAGGAGATGGCCTTCCAACATTCGACAAGTCTCATGTCCACTAAGTCTCCTCTCTTAAAGACTCCTCATCTCCTTCAGCTAATACTCATATCATTTCCTCTCCACGTTCTTTCTCCACAAAATGAGAAGGCTGGGATGGATGATTCCCAAGGTCACCAAGTCAACAAATGTTTCTTAAGGGCTTATTCTGTGCCAGGCACTATGCTAAATTTGAGGATATGTGTGTCATACTCGGAGTCAACAGTCTGTCTATCAGATCTCCCCATCCCATTAAAGTAATTATAAGATGCTATGTCCCGATTCCTTCATCATGTGATAACATATCTCCACTGAGACAGCAGAGGAGGGGAAGGAATATAGTGAAGCAGGTATGAACAAATCTTCAACACCTTGGTCAAATCAATCAATTAATCAATCAAAGACATTTTAACAAGGCACAATAGGATCTTCTATTCAGATCTCCTTAGGGGCTTGGCTCCATTATCTGGGGAATGTTTGATGTCAGAATCTGAGCATCTAGCAATTTAGGGGCAGCTTGCTTTAAAAAGGGGGAGATCACGAAACAGAATGGGGTTTCTAGGAGGCAGGTGGGCCAGCCAACCTCCATGGAGCAGAGAATGGAAGTAACATTCAATGGCTCAGGAACGATAGGTAAGAGGCAGGTTGTGAAGGACTCTAAATCCCAAACAGGGGAGCTGGTACTTGATCCTAGAGGCAAGAGAGAGCCATGGCACATTCTTGAGCAGAGGAGTGACATGATGAGACCTGTGCTTTAGGAATTTGGCAGCAACTTCATGGAAGATGAATTGCAAAGGAGAGAGCCTAGAGGCAGGAAATACTTGAAGTGAGTTTTGTGTTATTAGCCACACAGACAAAGTTAATAGGGGCTCCCCTTCCCCATCTCCCACTCTGCCATAACATCTCTTTCCCCCAGGGATGAATTTTTCTCTAAATTATGGGATTCAGCCCCAACTCTCAGCGATGAAAAACCAATATGTCACAGCTGAGCTCCACCATGAACCTGCCTATTCAAAGATCATAAAATTAGCTATTTGTCTTCACTCACACACGTGCAACTAAATTCATATAATATCTAAGATATTCCACTGGATTTCTGAACTCACAGACCTTTGCAGATCACACCCCACCCACCCTGGGAGACCCTCATCTGATCAGCTCATAATAGAGGTGAACCTGTGAGGATTTCATGGCTGTAGAGAACTTTCAGGCGAGGCAATCCTATCTATCAAGGCAAGTTGGCACCTTCCCTGCAGCACTTGGGGAGGGAGAGCTGGAGAGAACCACGGCAATGTTTTTAAAAAAAAAAGACCTCTATAAAAACTTATTTTTTAAAAACAATCAAATGTTCTACCTGACAGCTCTGACCTCATTAAGAGCTGTTAACACCCCAAATGATATACTGTTGTGCTTAATCTTACTCACGTGATTCTCTTAGCCACCTGTGGGGACTTTAAACACCTTTATGCTTGCCAGCAGCCTTTTGTGAAGACAATTAACCTCAGTCAATAAAGCTGGACAATAGAAAAGTCAACACAAGTGCTGGTTTTTTGGTGGACATTAAGCCCACAGGGTCATGGAAGCTGCTCTGGGAGGGATTTTAGGGGTCACAGGAGCACAACTCTGGAGCTAGAGAAGAATTTAGATACCATCAACTCCACCCTTCCCTTGATGGATGAGAAAACAGAGGCTTTGGAGAGTTCCTTGGCTTCATAAGATCACAGATCTAGGGGCAATTTAGCCATTAAGCGTGTGGGAATTTATCCTCCTGCATTTTAAGTGAATCATTTATAGAATATTTCAGATTCATTCTTTTGGACTCATGGGTGGTTGATCATGTCATCAATCTGAGTTGTAAAGTCTTTCAAAGTTCTTTTTCACTATAATGTTGTCATTGTGAGACAACTGAAGAGCCCCATTTATGGAGCACTGGGACTAGAGTCAAGAAGACCTGAGTTCAAATCCACCATCAGACTCTAGCTATATGACCCTGGACTAGTCACCTCAAGTCTACCTGACTCAGTTTCCTCAACTGTAAAATGGGGATGATGATGATGATGATGATGATGGTGATGATCTCCCAAAGTTGTTGTGAGGGTCAAATGAGATGATATTTGTAAAGCACTTAGCACAGTGCATGGCACATAGTAGGTGCTTAATAAACACCTTTTTTTTCTTTCTTTGTGTAAATTATTCTAATAGTTTTGTTCATTCTACTCCAAATCAGTTCATAAAGATCTCCCCGATTTTCTCTAATAATGTCCATGTCACCATTTCTTATGGCACACAGATATCCCATTACTTTCATATGTCATAATTTGTTTAGCCATTCTCCAAAAAAAGATATCCCCCTCACCCCTTAGTTTCCAATTTTTGCCTACCATGAAAAGACCTGCTATAAATAATTTTTGTACATTTATATCCTTTTCCTCTTTCGTTGATTTCTTTGCGGTGTTGGCCTAGAAATCATAGAACTGGGTCAAAGGGAATGCAGACATTGGTAACTTTCCGGGCATGCCTCCAAATTCCTTTCCAGAATGCCAGAACCAGTGCACAGCTCCCCCAAGAGTACACACATGTAGTTGTTCTCTCTCATCCTCTCCAACATCCACTATTCTCATCTTTTGTCCCATTTGTTGGTTTGATGGATGTTGAGGGTGTAGAACTTTTTCTCTTAATTTTCATTTATCCTAATGATTAGTGATTAAGAGCACTTTTCACATGATTGTTGATGGCTTGGATGGCTTTCTTTGAAAACTGGTTGCTCATATCTTGTAACCTTTTATCTACAGGGGAATGGCTCTTAGTCTTATAAATTTGAATCAGTTCCTTACATATTGTAGAAATGAGTCTTTTATCAGAGAAACTTTTTTAAATATTCTTTTTGGTTACCTATTTCCCTTTTAATTTCTACCACATTAAACTTTTATTCAAAAACTTGAATTTTATATAATCAAATTTACACATTTTGTTTTGTGTAATCCTCTCTGTCATTTCTTGAGTTGTGACCTCTTTGTGAATCCATAGAACTGAAAATTAATTTCTTCTTTGCTCCTCTATTTTTTTGGTAACATGACCTTTTATATCTAGGTCCTGTATCCATTTGGAGCTTATCTTGGTGTATGATGTGCCACGTTGGTCTAGGTAAGTAACAAAGGCAGGATGTTTGATACCAAATCTAGGACTCTTCCTGCAAGGCATGGGATTTATTCACTCTGCTGTGGCATAGTTGCTTATTTAGCAGACTAAATTGTCCGATGAGATTATCTATCACCCTCTACCCTCCCCCCCCTTACCCCTCCTACTTCCCTAATTTTCTGTAAAGCCTCAGACAAGGGAAAGGAGTTGCCCAAGGTCACACTGAGAGCAGTAGAAGCAGAACTGGGATCTAGATTCCTGACCCGTCAACTTAGGGTTCTTTTTCTTATGTTGCCTGGTTTTGAACGGGCTTTAGCAGACATAGGTTTACAGGGCATTCCTGCTAGCTGGTGGGCTGCTGCTCAGAGAGTTGACATGCTACCTCTTCTGACCTCATGCAACTTAGCCGCTGCCTTCAATTCTTTAAAACCTCTCTTTGACCACTTCCTGTGTCATGCCTGTTGGAAGAAGGCATTCGATACCATGACTAGGCTCCATTACTGAGACAGATGAGTAGAGAGGCAGGGTCACTCAGAGAAAGCAGCCACCGATGCATGAGGGATGGTCCCAAATGTTGGCTCTCCTCTCTGCTGCACCGACCAGAGGCACAGGAATCTTGAGACACTCCCACTTGCAATCTCCAGGTGATGAAATTCCAAAGGCATCAGGCTTGGGTTCTGATGAACCTTTAAACTATTCTTGAAACCTGAACCAAAAAAAGTTTTCTGACCTGAGTCATTGAGACCTACAAAAGGAAACTGGAGGGGGCAGCTAGGTGGCACAGTGGATCGAGCTCTGGCCTTAGAGTCAGGAGACCTGAGCTCAAATCTGGCCTCAGACACTTGGCACTTTTTAGCTGTGTGACCTTGGACAAGTCACTTAACCCCGATTGCCTCACCAAAGAAAAAGGAAGCTGGAGTTTCAGCTGGGTGAGTTCGTCCTATATTTTGTCAAAAGCAGCTCGTTAAAGAAGAGTGTTTTCACTGATTCATTCATTCACTCACTCACTTAATGTTACTTGTACAAAAAGTACCTTTTTGTGCCCCTGTCCTCAGAACTGAGAAAGACAACTGATGTCATAGATGTAGAGCTAAATGGGCCCTTACAGTCACCTCATCCAACCCCCTCATTTTAAGAAGCAACAGAAGCCTAACAGGTGGGATGACACCCTTAGTCACTCACTGTTCTTCCAAACAACTCACCATCTCCTACCACCAGACCTTGGCACTGGCTGTCTTCCACACCTGGAATGCCCCACCTCCCCCTCCAGGACCCCCAGTACCCTCCATATCCCCTCCGAAAAATCACCTTTGGTATCTCTTTGTTATACAGTGTGCTTATTATACACATGTTGTCATTGCCCCCATCGCGTGGAAGTTACTTGAGGGCAGGAGGCCATTTCGTATGCCCAGCACCAAGCGCACTGCCTGGCACATAGGAGGCACTTAATGCTTATTGATTGGCCAAGATCTCACAGAGGTAGGATTTGATTCCAGAGCTTTTAACTCCAAACGCAATCATCCTTCTAACGTTTCAGGTCGAGAACGAATAAAACACAGACCTGAGCAAAAGTAGGTGTTGTTGGGGGGGGGGGGGTCCACACTTGCAACTCACAAATCTATAGCTCTATAAGGTTACAAAGCATTTTCCTAATGACAACTCTGGGAAGTAGGAGGAGAGGGGAAAAGAGAGGAGAATAAGGAAGAGAGGGGAAAAGCAGGGGAGGGGAGGAGAGAAGAGGAAGAGGAGAGGAGAGGAGAGGGGAGAAGAAAAGAAGGGAGGGGAGGGGAGGGAAAGAGAAGAAAGGAGAGGAGAGGGGAGGGGAAGGGAGAGGAAGGATCCTCTGTTCAAAGATCCCTGAGTTCGTTATTTCATGTTCCAAGGCCCCTTCCCCTCTAGCACCCTAGGATTCCCTGATCTCAGGGAGCTGGTGTGTACCCTTCAAAGCCGGGATGAGAACAACGGAGGGCTCTGAGTATACTTCAGAATCCTTGATGCTTGAATACTTCAAGCGCTAATCTTTTGGGCAGAACCTGCTCCGGGCCGCCCATCAGATAGGACATTCCTCCCCACAGGTGGATACATTTCAGTGGCTTCAGCCTACCTCTCATCAGATAGTCCGCTCCAGAGGGGTGTTAACAGGCCCTTAATTCCAGAATTAGCTCCCACCCCACCCCCTCACCACCACCAAAGTAAAGAATTCCCAGCATCTCCAGCACAATGCTTAAACCCTTGGGTCCCTCTGGGACCTGACTGAGGTAGTTAAACCAAGGTTTGACTTCATCAAGCCTAGCTAATAAAATCACTCAGTGATGGTTAAATGATATTCACAATACTAATCTCTTGCATCTATGTGGCATTTTTAACTTCTCAAATCACTTTCTCATAGCTTATCTCAAAGGATCTTCATAGCAACTCACTGAGGTAAATAGAACAATATTCCTGTCTCATGGAAGGGGATATTGAGACCCAAGGATGTTATGAAGTCATTGGTCCAAGACCCCCTAGCTTGTTAGGAGAAAAGGCTGACCTAGAACATGGGTGCCCTAATTCCCAGCTCATTCTGTCTGTCTGTCAAGTGCAAAAGACATATATGTCTTGTTCTGTACTGGTCGGGAAAGCAAAGTACACAAGGCAGGGTGAAAGGCTTTTCATATCCAACAGAAGAAATCTAGCTGGTAAACCCCAAGTTAAGTAGGTAGTTTTTGGCCGTCAAAAGCATCCTGGGCCATCTCCAGTTATCCTGATGGATATCTGGCCACTGGACCCAGACAGCTCTGGAGGAGAAAGTGAGGCTGGTGACTTTGCACAGTCCGCCTCACTCAAATCAAAGTCAATTGCAAGTCATGTCATCATCTCCCTGACGTCATAGCCCTCTTCGAGAATGAAAGGCAAACCACAACCCGTGTAAAGCTTTTAGTTGATTCCTGAGTTAACAGGAAGCCAGAGAATCTTCTTGAGCATGGGAATGATACAGTCAAACTCGTGCTTTAGGCATTTCAATGTTACAGCTATTTGGAGGCAGGGCGGACTAGAGGTAGGGAGACCAATTAGGAGGCTAAATCTTCTAAGGCAGAGGAGTAACATAATAAACCCGTGCTTTGGACAGCTTAATGTGGCTGTTATGTGAAGAGTGGTTTAGAGAAGGGACCAACTAGGCCATTTGGAGGTCAATTAGGGGACAGGCCTTTTAGGGAGGCTAGTGATGCAGTCAGATATGTACTCACTCACCCCCATTCCACTGAAGGATGCCTTTTCTGAAAGGAGGGGGATAAAGGAAGAAGGAGAAGAAGAAGGAGAAGGAGAAGGAGGAGAAGGAGAAGGAGAAGGAGAAGGAGAAGGAGAAGAAGAAGAAGAAGAAGAAGAAGAAGAAGAAGAAGAAGAAGAAGAAGAGGAAGGAGAAGGAGAAGGAGAAGGAGAAGGAGAAGGAGGAGAAGGAGAAGGAGAAGAAGGAGAAGGAGAAGAAGAAGAAGAAGGTGAAGAGGAAGAGGGCAAGGAGAAGTGTGTTCTAGGTTCAAAAGGAATAATATCCTGTGATACCTAACCAAATGCCATAGTGAACAAAACCAAACCTCAGGGTTAGGAGGCCTAAGTTGAATTCTTACTCTAACACTCGATCAGTCAATCAACAAGCATGTGTAAGTGCCTACTATGAACCCCGACTTTCAACACATTTTTACTCACAACTGCCCGGGGAAGTCAGTCCCGCCTGTATTGTAATCCCCAGTTCAAAGTGAAAGAACTGAAGGTCAGAGAGGCTAACTCAAGGTCACACAGCTAATAAAGGGTAGGGCCAAGAATCGAACCCAGGTCTTCTGGCTTCAAAGACAAGGCTCCTTCCACCATTCCAGGCTGCCTCACTTAGGCTGAAGCCATAACAAGAAAATGCTACTTCCTTCTGATACCCCATCACGCCAGAAGCTTCACGGCCCCATCTTTTGGCTATGGAAGCAGGACACCCGAGTTCAAGCCAAGTACTGTTCAGAAACTGACAGTCTGTGACCTTGACTCATTCAGAGAACTTCAGGGCTGGGAAGGACATCAGGGATGATCCAGGCTAAGCTGAATCTAAACAAACCAAAGAGGAGCTGGGCCAGACTTTGGTTCAAGATGTTAAATGAGAGTGGTATGCTTCCCTTCCAAGACAACTCATCCCACTTTGGAATTGCTCTGATTACTAGGGAAAAAAAGGTTCTTACATCCAGCCTAAATTTGCCTCTTTGCAATTTATTATTTCTGGTTCTGCCCTCTAGGGAGGAGCCCTATTAATGACAGTTAGCATTTATAGCGGGTGCTTTAAGGTTAAAAATATTATCTCATGAGAGCCTCTCTCCAGCCCTAGGAGGCAAGTGCCACTATAATCCCCATTTTACAGATGAGAAAACTGAGACAGAGAGTAATTAAGTGATCTGCCCAGGATCACATGGTTATGAAATGTCTGAGGCTAGTTCAGTCTTTTTATTTTTCAGTCATGTCTGACTCTTTGTGATCACATTTGGGGTTTTCTTGGCAAAGACACTGGAGTGGTTTGCCATTTCCCTCTCCAGTTCATTTGACAGATGAGGAAACTGAGGCAAACAAGGTAGAAGTGGTTTATCCAGAGTCACACAGCTAGTAAGTGTCTGAGGCTGTATTTGAACTCAGATCTTCCTGACTCCAGGCCTGGTGCTCTATCCCCTGCACCAGGGCAGTCCTTCAAATACCTGAGGACAGCCATCAACTTGTCCTCCCCCATGCCTCACCTTCTTCACTCTAAATATCTTCAGTTCCTCCAATTGTTTCATCTCCCTCTTTACTACCTCGTCATCTCACTTTCCCATCTTGTTATCTCTCTTTACCCTCCTCTAGATAGTCTCCAGACGACTGATGTCCTTAAAATGGACGACCCAGTTTCACCATCAACAACTGACAATTGAGTGCCTGTGTCTGGTGAGTAATGTGCCCGGCATTGTCATGGGCAGATTTACAGTGCTTAGAAAACACAAGACTGGGGGCAGCTAGGTGGCCCAGTGGATAGAGCTCTGGCCTTGGAGTCGGGGGAACCTGAGTTCAAATCCAGTCTCAGACCAGACACTTGATGTTTGCTAGCTGTATGACCCTGGGCAAGTCACTTAACCTCAATTGCCTTGCCAAAAACAAAAAAGAAAGGAAGGAAGGTAGGAAGGAAGGAAACACAAGGCTGGTCTCTTCCCTTAGTACAACAAGAATTGGCTAATTGAGAAAGCAGAGTATTGTAGGCATCCATTCTCCTGCCTAGGCCTTAGATTCTGAATCTGAAATGTGAGGGGTCATCCTCAATGGCCCCTCATGTGTCTTCAGGCTCTAGACCTAGGATCTTTTTACCTCAAGACCATATCATCCTAACCACGGCTGGGGCTACCATAGCATCACAAACCTAGAGATGGAAGCAGGGGTGAACTGAACCTGGCTCCCACTGGCTTGGAAAGCCAATTGTTAAATTTTCACTGTGAGCCTCTACACTTCAGAAATTGGCAGGTGCTACCCATCATGGCTTGATCTACTGTTTTGTTGGTCCTCTAGACTTAAGAACGTGATGGGAAAAAAATCTTAATAATGCAGATTAAACTATAAAGTATAGCTTGTCTTTTCAGAAAGCCAATTGTTAAACACTTACCAGCACACTCCTGGCCAGAATAGACCCCAGAAGCCATTGAGTCCCATTTTACAGATAAGGAAAGCGATTCCTAGAGAGAGCCAACGTGGTTTCCCAAGATCACAGAGATAATAAGGGGCAGAGCTGGGATGTGCATTCACCAAATTCAGGCCGTACGTTTATAAAATGGCCATAACCATGGAATGGTGCTTCTGTCTCTGCTTCTCAAGGGTCTAGCACTAAAACTGGCACATAGTAGGTACTTAATAGTCGCTTGATGATTGATCATTTCCAGCCCTTAAAGAAACTAAAGTTCTAACTACTGACATTTCATGAAACCCAAAATGGCAGACCTGGGAAGACATGTGAGGTCACCTCCCAGCCCCAGGAGGAGAACTTGATTGTCCTTAGGGAGCCTGGTAGGATTGGGGGGAGCCCTAGATTTGAAGAACAAGGAATAAGGTTTAAACTTTGGCTTGGCTGCTTTCTCATGACCTTCAACCACTTCTTTCTTTCCCTCTCTGGGTCTAGGTGGTGCAGTGTGTAGAGCTCTAGGCCTGGAGTCAGGAAGACCTGAGTTCAAATCTGGCCTCAGACACTTACTGGCTGTGTAACCCTGGGCAGGTCACTTCACCCAGTTTGCCTCAGCTTCCTCATCTGTCACATGAGCTGGAGAAGGAAATGGCAAACCACTCCAGTATTTTAGCCAAGAAAACCCCAAGCAGAGTCACAAAGTCAGACAGAACTGAAAACAACTGAACAACAACAACAAAAATGAGTATTGGACTTGATGCCTTCTGAGGACCTATACATCACCTAAGCTCCCTAGGCCTCAGTTTCCTCCTTTGTAAAAGGGAGGGGTTGGACTTCTTGACCTCTTATAAACCAATCGAAATGCTCTAGGCCTCAGTTTCCTCATTTGACCCCTGAGGTCCCTTCCAGCTACAGATCTATAAATCACTTATACACTGTGAGCCTCAGTTTCCTCATTTGTAAAAGGAGGAGGTTGGACTTGTTGACCTCAGAGACCCCTTCTCGCTTTGACCCTTTGGTTCTGTGAGCCTCTGGATTTCACATTTCCCCGTGGATTCCTGCCAGCTGCTCCATTCCTCCCAATCCTCAGGATGGCCTCGGGCCTAAGCTGAAATCCCCCCACCTGTGGATTTACCCTTCAGGTACCTGCAAACACCTCCCTGAAATATTCACATCAAACAGGCTGGATTTTTGAGGTTGTTTTCTTCCTTTTTTCCCCAAGGGGGGGGATTTCTGCAGGGCTCTGAAGCCCTCCCCTGGTTGGTAATTCAGGAGGCCTCAGCTATTTCTTGTGGTTGGCGGGGGCGGGAATAACTTTCATTTAATATTAACCCAGTTCCTCTCCCTCACTTCCCCCTTTCTCTTTGTCTCGCTTTAATAAACAGCCCATGGAGCAAGTTAAGGTCTGTTGGGCTCTGGGCCGCTCTTCATAACCTTCTGAACATTTCACTCAACAGTGACTTAGAAAACACACAAACACACACACACACACACACACACACAGCACCCCGACAAACTAACCCATTGTTCCCCCATGCACACTGGTCCTGGGCTGTTTTTGTTTTTTCTTGAAAGAACATCTCTGAGCCAACAAGTAATTATTCTCCTCAAGTCCTTCATGCATGACTGAAAAAGCTCCTGGGGTCAGAAACATTCACCCTCAACGGAGTTCCACCCTTTGTGGGGACCAGAGATTTAAAACAGTCCTTTGTGATTCATTCATCTCCTCTTAGAGAGGCAATGTGGTAAAATGCTTAGAGAGCAGGCCTCAAAGCCAAGAAGACCTGGGCTCAATGGCAGCCCGTGGCAGAGACCAGCTGGGGAACCCTGGCCAACCCCCCACTTCTCAGTAGTCCTGACAACTTTCTAACAGGCCAATACCTTCTCTGCATTGGGAGGGAGGGAATTCTCTCACCTAGAAGCTCTCTATGCCACTGAAATCCAAAGTCCATCCCTAGCCTATCTCCCTAGCTCTCAAGTGTTAACTTGAGTACCTAGAGAAAGGATTTCAGCAGAGATCAAAAAGAGGAAGATGTTGGAGTTCCAATGTGGAAGACAAAAACCACAGCCCATAGATCAAGCTCTTGCTTAGTAGAAAGAATGCTGACCTTGGAGGTAGAGGCCCTGGGTTCCAAGACCAGCTCTGCTACTGTGTGACCTTAAACAATTAATTTCTCTTGGTTTCTTCCTCTAGGCCTTGGTTTCCTCCTCTATAAAATAAGAGGGTTGGATTAGATGGTCCTTTCCAGCTATGCATCTATAGACTAGGATCCTAGGATACTTCACAGTTAAAAGTGGCAGCCTCAATAGAAGAGTGGCAACAGGGCCTAGAGGATAGAGAAATGACATTGGAACCAGTAGGCTCTGACCCATACTGGCTAGGAGGCCCTGGGGAGTGCTCAGTACTCTAGGCAACTGGACAAGACTTAACTGCAGAGAAGGTTCCAAGGGGCATTGGTAGAGGGAGATTCTCCACCCAGGAAATCATAAAATCTGGTCCTGATCCTTATCCCAAGCTCTAAAGAAACCCTTGAAACACCTTAAAAACCAGAGCTTTGAAATTACCTTTGGTATATCATCACCCTATCATTGAACAAGCCTTACTCATCTTCAGCTCAAACATCTTAGCCCAACATTCAATATGCAGTAGAAACCCTATGGGCCCAGAAGTCAGCAGAATCATGAGAACAATATGCGTAATGAAAACATAATCAAAAACAGTAATAAAAGGCAACTGATCATATATTAACTGCAATACCCAATGGTGTGGTGGAAAGATCGAAAAAAATTGAATTCAGACAATGCTACTTTCATTCCCATCTCTGATTTTTACTACATGGGAGACTTTGTGCAATCACCCAGTATCTCTGGGCATCAGTTTCCTTATCATTACAAAGGAAGGGATTAGGTGAGATGCCCTCTGTGGTTCCTTTCATCTTCCTTGATTGTCCTAATTGATCCTTAAAAACAGATGATGAAACATGCCTCCCTACTCTGGGTACTGAGGTTGGGGACCAAGGCCACCAAACATTGCATATTCAATCAGATGAGGTCAGACAGTTTGGCCTGATGACTTTTCTCTGTTACTAGGGTTACATGACAGGAAATTATTGTGGTGTAAAAACATAGCTAGGATGAGGGGAGCTAGATGGTGGAGTGGATTAAGTGCAAGGCCTGGAGTCAGGAAGACTCATCTTCGTGAAGTTCAAGTGTGGCCTCAGACACTTTCTAGCTGTGTAACCCTGGATAAGTCGTTTAGCCCTGTTTGCTTCAGTTTCCTCATCCGTCAAATGAGCTGGAGAAGAAAATGGCAAACCACTCCAGTATCTTCGCCAAGATTGTCATGGTTGTGGGTTGTTCTTTGTTCTGAAGGAAGACAATGAAGTCAGGAAGATGATGTTGTGACTTGCAAATGAATTGGATTTAAGTGAGGCAGGGATATGCAAAGTCACCAGACTCACTTTCTTCTCCAGAGCCATCTTGGTCCAGTGGCCAGACATAGATCAGGATAACTGGAGATGGCCCAGCCCTTGCCAAGAAAACCTCAAGCAAAATCATAAAGAGTTGGACACGACTGAAAAATGACTGAACAACAAAAAACAAAAGACATTAATAAAACAACCCCTGAGTCAGGACTCAAGCCCTGAATGATTGGGTCACTATGGAAAGCAATTTAAACTTCCAAAGCCATCAATTTCATCACCCACAAAATGAGGAAGAGATGGAACAATACTTGGTCTTCTTAATTCGTAAGATTGCTATGCGGAAAATGCTTTATAAACCTTGAAGTGCTCTGGACTTGGGATCTCATTGCCTTTCCAGACTTAGCACCCACCACTGCACCCGCACATGGAGCCTCCACTCCCTCTGATTCATCTATTCTACTCCTAAGCTCCCCAGAGCCGTCCTACCTCTCCACCTTACTCATACAATTCCCCCTTCGTGGAATGTCTCCCTTCTTCACTCCACTGACCCAACTCCTCACCATGCTTGAAGGGCTTCCATTTAGGTTGTTCAAATGATAAATACCACCTGAAGATTGAGGAGACTAAATATAGGACCAAAAAAAGAAAGCACTGCCTAGCCCGGTGGAGCAAGGTCTTGAGAAATGGGAGCCACAGGAGGAGTCACAGGCTAAAAATAGATGCAGCTTTAAAAGGGTAGAAAAAAGTGCAAGGGACCCCGGAGGTCATCTCGTCCAAGGTTACTTGAACAAGAGTCTTCCCCTTATAACTTCTCCCATGCGTGGTCATACAGCCTTGTCTTAAAGGTCTCCAGTGATGGGGACCCTTGCACTCCGCAAGAAGGCAACTCGTTCTACCTTGGGACAGCCTCTGTAGTCGAGCCTTTTTTAAACTGCCTTCAATGACGCCTCATCTAAACTTACCTCTCTTCGACTTAAGTGGATTTCTTAAAAGCAAAATTTTGTTCAATGTGGGTTGGATCACCCCATGCTCCACTCCCCATGCAGCCATTCACCCTGCCCACCCAGCCTTCTGCTGTCCTTGACCAGCTTTCTCACTCTCTGAAACTGCCCTTGTGGTCCAGAGCACCAGAAGACATGCCCCTCCCCTAGTCCCTGAGGGAGTTAATATACTCAGCCTTGGAATGCCAGTGAGGGCAGGCTGCCTTGATTGCTGGGTGACTGAGCACAAACTCCCCCCTCCCATTATATCTAGCCAGCTCCAGGCTGCAGACCAGACCACCCAATGATGCTTCTCATCCTAGGCAGCCATCTTGCCTTAAACTTGGCCATCCAACTTTTCTGGCACTCCCCTTTAGCTCTAGCAATTGTTATCAATCCAATGCTACTATTGTTTCTAGGATAAACATGACGGTCAAATGCTCTCTGGATCAACTCCACCCCCCCATGCTTTTTTTTTTTCCTAGCCATCACTCTCCTAGAAAGGTTGTCTTCCTGTATTAAAATGTAAGCTCCTTGAGAATAAGAATTATCTCTTTCATATTTGCCTCCCCAGGACTTAGCCCATAGTAGAAACTTAACGATTTTACTCATTTATTGATGATTTAAAAATTATAACGGGATGGAAACAGGGCTTTGATACTAATCCAGAAAATCTAAAGGGAGTCAGGAGCAGCAAATGTGCATGCAAGAGAGAAGAGTAGAGAGAATGAGGACCCTTAGGGAATGGCTGTATCTCAGCTCTGCACTGAGTCCTCTGGAAGCCTGAATTCTCAGACCATTCTCAGATTCTATCTTCTTATCAAGTTGGTTCCTTTCTCTTCTGAATCCTCTGCATTCTTTCAACAGGACTAAGGAATTCATCAACCTGTGCCCCCAAGGTCTGCTTAGGCCACCATAATCCTTAGCAATGCTTTCTGAGTGTCTTCTTGGTATCATTTGTCCCAACATGAATAACCAAATGAACAAGTGAGTGAATGAAGGAATGATAAAGTATTTATTAAGTGCTCACTATTGCCAGACCTATATGCAGAGTAAGTACATCATGCAAAATGCCAGGCTAGATGAATCAAAAGCCAGAAGCGAGATTGCTAGGAGAAATATCAATAATCTCAGATCTGCAAATGATGCCACTCCGATGGCAGAAAGTAGAGAGGTTAAGAAGCCTCTTGATGAGGGTGAAAGAGGAGAGTATAAAAGCTGGCTTGAAGCTTAACATAAAAAAACTAAGATCTTGGCAACTGGTCCTATCACTTCCTAGCAAATAGAGGGAGAAGAAATGGAAGCAGTGTCAGATTTTATATTTATATTTAAATACTGAAGCTAAAGCTTAAATTCTTTGCCCCCCCTAATGAGAAGATGGGATTCGTTAGAAAAAAAAACCCTGATGTCGGGAAAGATTGAAGGCAAAAGGAAAAGGCGATGGAAGAAGATAAGATGGAAACAATGAACATGAACTCGAACGGACTTTGAGATATAGTGAAGGTTAGAACAGCCTTGTGTGATACGATAACAGAGGGTCTCAAAGAGTCAGACACAATGGAACAACTCCTCTGTGACAGAGATTGGTTACCCAATGATCTACTCCTATGTAAGGGGCAGAATCAGTGACAGCCTGAGAGAAGAGGGATCCTGGTCTTCTGACTTACAGCTTCAAGAGAGAAGATAGAAGATTTCAACCTCCCTTCAAGTCTTTGAAGAGAGAGAAAGACTCTGGGAAGCAGGCATGTAGAGAAGCCTGCACTTCAACCATGGTCCTATCCCTAGCTTACTAACACTAAGGACTGTGGGGAACTTTCCCTTGGATGAGATAGAAGATTCTCTCTCAATTGAGCTAAGTTATCTCACTCCCAGAGGGAGAGATCGTTTACTCCATGTATTGTCTGGTATATATTCTCCTATGTATACCTTTTCTGATTTCTGTTTGCTGTTGGTTTGTTTAAATGGGTTTATTTGTTATTTGCTATGTGCATTCATTATGGAATGGACATTCGGTGGGAAGGGAAGAACAATGATAAAGCATAGGAAAAACCATTTCCCCTAGACTAACAATATTTAAGGGAGCAGATAGAGATAATCTATCCCGGCATCCATACTCTCTGTTGAGAGCAGAATGGCCAGCTCCTAGCCCTCATTCTAATAGCCTAATTCTAGCAGGAATTAAAACTTCCCTTGAAAAAGGGTAAGGGGAGAAGACTCTAGTGATACCTGTCCTTGCCTCTCTTTGTGCTACATTTAGACGGACACACATGCACCTGCATAACCTACCTGGGGAAAACATAGCACTTGCACACAGAAATACAAAAGAAAAGGGAACAATTAAGCATCTATTCTATGCCAGGGTTAAGTGACTTGCCCAGGGTCACAGGGCCCAAATGGAGTCATGAAGAATTAGACACAACAGAAAAATGATTCAATAATAAGAAAAACCTTGTGCCAGGCAAAGTGCCAACCTCCTTACAAATTTTATCTCATTTGAGGTAAGTATACAAAGTAAATACAAAGATATTGGGGGGGTGGAGGAGGAGAAGGTTAATTGGGGAGGAGTGAAGGAAAGGCTTCCAGAAGGAGATAGTGCTTGAGCTAAGCTTTGAAGGAAAGTACAGATTCTTTTTTAAAAACTAAATTTTAACCTGGAAAGACTTGTGTGGATTGATGCTGAGTGAAGTGAGCCAAACCAGGAGAACACTGTACACAGTGACAGCCACGTTGTGTGATGACTAACGTTGATAGACTTAGCCCTTCTCAGCAATGTAAGGATCTAAGATGTCTCCAAAGGTCTCATGATGGAAAGTGCTATCCACATCCAAAGAAAGAACTATGGCATTTGAATGCAGATAGAAGCCTACTACTTGCTATTCTTTTTTTTGTGTTTTGTTTTGTTTCCTCTTTCTGATGGTTCCTCCTATTGGTTCTAATTCTTCCTTACAACATCACTAATGTGAAAATATGTCTAATAGGAACTTATGTGTATAGCCCATATTAGATTTTGTGCCGTCTTGGGGAGGGAGGTGGGGAGGGAGGTGGGGAGGAAGGGGGAGAAAAATTTAAAACTTAAAAGCTTATGGAAGTAATTGTTGATAAATCAAAATAAATTAACAAAAATAAAACTAAATTTTATTCTTTTTCAATTAACAAGCATTTATTTTCTCCACCCCCCACACTAGGAAAAAAAAAGGAAAAACCAAACCCTTTTTAACAAAGTAGAAAATGACCCAGATTTTTGGACATGGTCAGCATGGGAAGCTAGGGACCCTGTGAGGCAGAGATGAGGAGGGAGTCAATTCCAGAGCCACAGAGACAAGCGATAGAACGTTGCTGAGTAGTAGAAACAGCAAACACGTCAATCTGCAAACAGTGTTAAAGCACTCACAAGGCACCAGGCACTATGCTAAGCTGGGGGATACAAAGAAAAGCCAAAAACACAGTCCTTGTCTTCAGAGACCTTACTTATAGAGTATCAGCAAAAGAGTTTGGGAAAGGGAATAATCTATAAAGTGATGGAAAGACAGGGTGAAGGAACGCTGCGAAGGTTTTTAAACGTTGAAGTGAAGAGTTTGTATTTGATCTGGGGGTATGATAATAATATATAATAATCATATAAAATATAAAATAATATATAAATATAATAAGTAATAAATAAAATATAAAATAATAATAATCAGCCCTCTGGGGGGAAAATGTACACTTAACATACTCTTAAGTTTAATCTTCACATTATCATTGTCTCCATAAATCTCAACAATCACCAGAGCAATTAATCGAACCTTGGGCTGTGGCATTTGCTGATATTGGAGGCGTACATGCTCACGCTGAAAATTTAACAATCAGCTGGTACAAGCTGGCTCCAGCTCCTCCCTGATTTGATCCTAAAAGCAATAGAAAATCACAGAACTTTATTGAGCAGGGGACTGATATGGTCAGACCTGCATGGCAAAGGATATTCATTTGGCAGCTGCGTGGACGAGGGGGTTGGAGAGGGGAGGGAAGAGTCCAGGTGAGAGGTGGTAAGGGCCTGACCCAGGCTGTCAGCTGGGTGAATGGAAAGAGAGGTCAGTTAGGAGAGATGCCATAGACTTATTTACCATGAATGAGACTTGGCTGCTGATTGGAGCTGGGCAGTGAGGGAGACTGAGAACATGAGGGTGCCTTGTTGAGGCAGTTAGCTGTCATAATGGATAGAGCCCTAGACTTGGAGTCAGGAAGACCTGAATTTGAATCTGCCCTCAGCCCATTGGGAGCTATGTGACCCTGGGCACTTTACTTCTCTCTGACTAAGTTTCCTCATCTGTCACATGATGAATTTGATGGCCCCTAAGACCCTTCAAATTCTAAATCTCTGATTCTATGACCTGAGATTGCAAACTTTCATCACTAGAAGGGTGCTGGTACCTTCAACAGAAAGAGGGATGCTCACTGGCCCTGAAGTCAGGAGGACCTGAGTTCAAATCTGACCTCAGACCAAACACTTAACACTTACCAGCTGTGTGACCTTGGGCAAGTCACTTAATCCCGATTGCCTCCAAAAAAAAAAAAAAAGAGGGATGCTAGGAAGAAGGGAAGGGGTTTGGCTGGGCAGGACTATAACTAAGGACCTAATATGCTTTAACCCTAACCCAGTGGCCTGGCCCTAGAAGACATGCACAGCCCTATTGTCGTACAATGTTTTCTAGTATTAAAAATAAAAATCTCAGTCCTTCTCTATTTCCTATGATCAAGGTTCGTGAAAATTCAAATTCTACCACATTGAAGTATGCCAGCATTAAGAGGGCCCCAATATTCTACAGCTCTGTATATATCCAATTCCTTACACATATAAAGGTGAAGAAAAGTGTTCACTATCCTGTTACTACCTTCCCTGCTTCAGGAACCTCCTGATTTCCCTTTGTTCTCCTGTCCAGGGCTACCATCCCAAAAGAGCACCTGATGATCTGGAATTTTCTCATCCCCCTCCTCTCATCCAAAAACCTTGACCTGTATCTGGCTACCTTGAGATTCCTGTGTTTTACTTGTGATGGCTGCCTCACCTAAGAAATCATCCTGACTTGTTAATGAGAGTTTAGTGGGGGAGGGTTATTATTATCCACCTTGTAATTTGGGGGGCACAGTGGATAAAGCACTGGTTCTGGAGTCAGAAGTTCAAATCTGGCCTCAGATACTCACTAGCTGTGTGACCCTGGGCAAGTCAATTAACCCTCTTTGCCTCAGTTTCCTCATCTGTAAAATGAGCTGGAGAAAGAAATGGCAAACCACTCCAAGATCTTTGCCAAGAAAACACCAAACAGGGTCATGAAGAATCAGACACAACTGAAAAATGACTGAACAACAGTAATTGAATTTTTTAGAAGGATTGTGGAATCACAGAAAACAGAACCTTCTTTTTCACAATAATCCTCTATGTGAACTTCAAGAATCCTTGGGGGAAAGGGGAAGGCAGGGGATCATAGATTCAGAGCTGATAAGAATCTTGAAGGTTTTTTAGTCCAACCTTCATTTTATGGAGGAGGAAACTGAGACCCAGAGAAGGTTAAATAACTTTCTCAAGGTCATACAGGAAAATAAATAGGTAAATAGATAGATAAGTAAGTAAGCAAATAAACAAATGAATGCATGAATGAATATATGAATGAATGAATAAGATGGCAAAGCCAGGATTCAAATCCAAGTCTCCTTACCCCAAATCCAGGACTCTTTCCCCTGGTCAGGGTGATATTTGGGGCTGCGTTCTTACCTGCCTTACCTGCACCTAGGGTCCATTCTAACTGCACTTTAAATCCACTCCATTCTCATCATCCATTCAGCTGGTTTTTATTAAGCACCACTGTATGCTTTATTCAGAGAAGATGCTCAGCTTTTAGTCCAAAGAGTTGAGGACAGAGTGAATTCCAGACAAAAGGTATTGCAAAGGTGCAGAGATGGATGATCAAATTTATGAATGGGGAGCAGAAAATAGGGTCGTTTAGTTGGAATGTAGAATCCTTGAAAGGGAATAAGGTAAAATAAATAAATGTGAAAAGGTAATCAGCTTTTTAATTTAATTCCAGACCACATGAGAGTTCCCAACACACCCTTCCCAGTGGGAAAGCAGCATCGGCAGCCTCTCCTAGAGCTGCTTCTCTGGGCCCCAGACTTGCTGAGCCAAGACCCTGGTGTCCAAATTCACCCTGGGTCATTTGCCAGACTCCTGGACAGTTTTCCAAGGGAAAACAGATCTTTTCAGTCCAACCCTCAAAGGAAGAACAAGCAAAGCTCAGAAGAGAAGAAAAGAAGCTTGACCCTCTTCTGTCTGCATCTACGAACCCAATAAAGAATCCCTTGGTGCCGAGAAGTCACAGGCATCCCCTGTACCCTGGAGCTATGTCCTTCTCAGGAGAACTTTCCGAAAAAAGATGACTGTGATTTTAATTTAGATAGATGAAGAAAGCCCAGAATCAGAAACCACAACCCTGGAAAGGAAGGATCCAATGCTCTGTGCCCTTGTATTCTTTCAGGAGTCACAGCTTCATTGGTCTGGGTACAAACAACCCAAGGGACTCACGCAGATAGCAGCCAGCCTTCGTCCCCTTAGATCAAGGGTTCTTAACTTTTTTGTAACTTTCACCCATGTGGGACCCTGATGAAGCCCAAGGACCTCTTCTCAGGATAACACTTTTAAATAATTAAAGGAAATGCTTGATTAATGTGAAAATGTGTTTTTTTTTTTCCATCTAAGGGAATAAATCCCTGATATCTATTCATGAACCTAAGGTTAAGGTCTCCTACCCTAGAAGGTGTTGTGTTGTGTTTTAACAGTTGTTTCGGACAAAAAAAAATGCATCGCCCTGCAGACAATAGGGTGGTGAGGCATTCCATATTTATTTTTTCCTGGCAATCCTGTCTCTGGCCTGCTTTGTGCAGCCAGGGCATTCACAGGTTAGAGACCAGTCCTGTCCAGACTACATTTAAAATTCCGTTAACAAAACAAAATTATAAGAAAACTTCTTATACAAATAAAATCAGATTTAAATTATTGGAAAAATATTAATTGTTCATGGGTAGGCAAGGCCAATATAATAAAAATGACAATTTTACCCAAATTAATTTATATGTTCAATGCCATCCCAATTTAATTTCCAAAAAAGTTACTGAATTAAAAAAAACAATAATAAAATTCATTTGGAAAAACAAAAAGTCAAGAACATCAAAGGAATTAATGAAAAAGAATGTAAAGGAAGGAGGTTTAGCAGTACTAGATCTTAAACTATATTATAGGGCAGTAATTATCAAAACTATCTGGTACTGGCTAAGAAATTGAAAGGTAAATCAATGTAATAGAGTAGACATACAATTTACAGCAGCAAATAAACAGAATAACTTTATATTTGACAAGTGTAAAGACAAGATTTAGAGATAAGAATTGATTATTTTGCTAAAATATTGTTGGGAAAGCTAGAAAGCAATGTGGCAGAAATTGGGCATAGATCAATACCTTAAGCCATTTACCAAGATATGGTCAAAATGGATGCATGACCTAGACATAAAGAGAGATTTTACAAGAAAATTAGAGGAACATGGAACATATTACTTATTAAATTTATGGATATGTGACAATTTATGAATAAACAAGAGATAGAGAGCAGAGTTAGGTGTAAAATGGGTAATTTTGATTACATTAAATTAAAAAGGTTTTGTACAAATAAAAAAAATGTAGCCAAGATCAGAAGGAAAGTAGAAAATTGAGGAAAAATTTATATAGAAAGTTTATCAGTTAAAGGACTCATATCTAAAATGTGTAAAGAACTTTGTCAAATCTTTAAGAATATAAGTCATTCCCCAATTGATAAATGATCAAAGGATATGAACAGGCAATTTTCCAATGGAGAAATCAAACAATTTATAGTCATATGAAAAAACACTTGAAATCATTATTGATTAGAGAAATGCAAATTAAAACAACTTTGAGATGTAATTTTTTGCCTACCAGATTGGCTAAAATGAGAGAAGGGAGAATGATAAATGTTGAAGAGGATGTGGAAAATGGGGACAGTAATTCATTGTTGGTGGAATTGTGAACTGATCCAACCATTTTTGGAGCACAATCTGGAATCATGCCCAGAGTTATTAAGCTGCCTATACCCTTTGACCCAGCAATACTGCTACTTGGTCCATTTCTGAAGATAATTAGGGAAAAAGGAAAAGAACTTATATGTTCTAAAATATTTATAAGAGCTCTCTTTGTGGTGGCAAAGAACTAGAAATTGCAGGGATGCCCATCAATTGGGAAATGGCTGAACCACTTTTGGTATATGGGTGTGATGGAATACTACTGTGCTATAAGAAATGATGAGCTCAATGAAATTAGAAAAACGTGGAAAGACTTGCACAAAACAATGAAGAGTAAAATGAGCAGAATCAAGAGAACATTGTATACAGTGACAGCAATATTGTTTTAAGAACTACTTTGAGCAAATAAGTTATTTTGACTACTATAAATACCCAATTTAACTCTAAAGGACATATGAAGAAAGACATTATCTGCATCCAGAGAAAGAACTGATAAATAGAAGTACGTATAGAATAATTTTACACATACATATACGTATGTATGTTTATATATGTGTGTGTGTATATGTATAGGTATAGGTATAGGTATACCTATATATGTATATATACAGGTATACATATATATAGGTATACATACACAAATAGGTGTGTGTGTGTGTGTATATATATATATATATATATAATATATATATACCTATTTGTGTCTAATGGTAGCCATCTCTAGGGCAGGGCTGGAGGGAGGGAAGAAAAAAACTTATGTGATAATTTTGTTGTATATTTGAAAGGAAATAGCAAGTTGTGCATAGTAGATTTGTAGTTTCATGTGCAATCATCTTTTTTTAATTATGCTATGTTATGGAAATATTTGTTTTATTCTATTTATTCAATAAATTAAATTAAAATTTATTCCATAAATTAAAAATAAAATTTTTCAAAAGAAAAGGAAAGTTTATTATGTGGCCCAAACTGTGTTGAGTCGTGGGGATGCAAATAGGAACAGGCAAGATAGTCCCTCACCCTGAAGAAGTTTACATACTGATAGTGAAACGGGGCCACAGAAAGATTCAGGGACTTACTTAGCATCACACAGCTGGCAAGGGGAAGAAAGCAGGATTTGAAAGCCAGGTCTTCCTGACCCAACCCAGATGTCTCCCTAGTAGGCACCTACCCACCAGTGTTGTTGCGACAATCAGATGAGATTACAATTGTAAACCCTATTTACGCTGCCTGTACTTAGTAGCCGCTATAGAAATGCTTTTTCCCTCCGGTCCCTTCATCCCTCTCTACAAAAACCCTGCTTTTCCTTGGTGATAGTCCCTGGCTTTACATTCCTAGGCCCTTAAAGGCCCTAGGAAGATTTGTGTCCCCTTTGAATTCCTGGGGCTAAAGTACCAAACCTTTCAAGACAGGGAGATCAGGAAGTGGCATGAGAGCCAACCTCCTGTTCCCTAAAGAACTCTGAAAGACAGCAGCCTTGCTCCAGGAAAGATCTGATGGACTGGGTAGGGGGAAAGGGGGAAAGGGAAGGATGGGGTATGGGCAGGGAGGAAGGAGTGATCTGGCTCACTCTGGAGGTAAAGGAGTCATACCCATCCTTTTCAAGTAAGAAGACACAAAAGGAATGTAGAATGGAAGTTCTTTGGTAAGGAAGAAGACTATTTCAACTGTCACCATCAGTGGAACACAGTTGAGGACCTAAGTGACAGGTGACTGGGAAGACTACTCCCTCAGTAGTAATAGGGAAGAGTTTGGGAGAAAAGGTACTGACAGTTGGGACATGAGGTGTTTAAATGCCTACAGGACATCCAGTTTGAGATTTCCCAGAAAGAGCTGAAGACTCAAGACTGAAGCTCAGGAGAGAGATTGGGGCTGGATCTATAGATCCAGGAATCATTAGCATAGAAATGATCATTGGACTGATGGAAGGTGATGAGATCCCCACGTGAGATAAGATAGAGTGAAAGGAAAAGATGGCCAGAGTCAGAGCCTTGGCGGACACCTATGGCTCTTGAACACGATCCAGATGAAGATCCAGCAAAGGAGACTACGATAGGTCAGACAGAAGGAAAACCAGGAGAGAGAAGAGGAAAGGCCAGATGCGATTTTGGACTTACCGCCCACCAGTGAGAGCGATCCCAGTATGGAAGGGGCCACCTGGGGAGGCAGTGGGTTCTCCTCCTTGTAGGTCTTCCAGCAAGGGCTGAATAATCACTTCCCTGGTATGTTCCAGAGGGGATTCATATTCAGGAATAGGTTGGATTAAGTGACCATTGAGTCCCTTCCAACTCCGAGATGCTGCGATTCCGTGTGTGACTAGATGCGCCTCGTAGCTTGTGCTCCTGTCTTGGGCGCTAGGCTGGGGCTCTCCATTCGGTCAGTTCAATCAGGGACCGCAACGTCAAGGCTGGGGAGCAGGGGGTGGTGAGACAAGTGATTTCTAGTTTATGTGTGTGGGAAAGGTTGAAGCAAGTCCCAAAGTTGAAATAAATAATGAGAACATAGTTGCACTGGGTCATTTTTTTTTTTAACCAGCTAAAGGGAAATGAAACCGAGTCGATGAAAACTCAGGCTTAGAACGGGAAAGCTTAGAATGAAGCATACTCCCTATTTTTCAGTCAAGAAGCAGGAACCACTGGGGCAGAATTCTGTTTGCATTGTCAGATGAGGTGACTACTAGACTATCACAGACCTGGAGCTGGCAGGGACCTCAGAGGCGACTGAGACCAACCCTCTCTTTTTACAGAGAAGGAAACTGAGGCATAGAAGGATCATTGCCTAGAATCATTGGATTGTAAAGCTGGGCCTGGGAGGAATCTCAGAGGCCACCAGGTTTAGCTCCCTCTTTCGACAGTTAAGGAAACTGAGTCTGGGAATGGTTAAGTGACTTGCCCAAGGTCACAGGCAGTAAACCATTGTAACAAAAAAACAAAAAAAAAAGGCAGTATCACAAGTCCATGAGACATAGTGTTGCAACTGAATTTATTACAAGAGAAATGAGCCATCAGAGGTATGATTTGACCTCAAGTCTTCTGACTTAAGAGAAACTCATCTTCTAGTGTATCAGATATTTTTGCTTTGTTACAAAAGAGGGCTCAGTTTTCAAGGGATGAGAGGATGCACTTTACGAAATTACTCAGACAGAAAAATAAGAAGTATCCACCAAGCTCATTTTAAAAGAAATTCAGCAGCAGCAGCAACAGCCTTTCTCTCCTTCCATGCTCCTAAGAGCTCAACTCCCCCAGCCTCGGCACCCAGACCAAGCAGGTGCCTTTGCTCTCTGCCTGCCTTCGAGGATTTCCCAGCTTCCCTCCAGGATGGACTGTTTTCTCTCCTCCTCTCTCCTCTTCTCCTCTTCCTTTTATCATCCCTTGATACTGGGGAATGACACACATTACAAGATGGACGCCTTGAGTCTGTTTCCTCTGCTGTTAGACTTCGGCATTTTCCACTAAATGTCCTTATTTTTAAAGGAACTACGAGTTCGTTTTTCCAGACAGCTGAGACGAATTTACTCAGTGACTGTACTGACCCCATTAGAAAACCCTTCTGGCTTCCATTTGAATGGCTCATGTTTAATGATTCTGACACATTTCCTGGACATGTTCATACTATTCCTTTGAATATATTCTAGATTTCAGTCAAACTTTTATATATGACATTCCATCCTTCACCTGTGGGCTTTTTCAGAGGCATCTCCACTAGGCAATGCATTCCCCGTACTCCCTCTGACTTAGAGGATCTCTACTGTAGCTCCATTCAAAGTACAGCCCTGACATCACTTCCTCTGTGGAGCCCTAGCTTATCTCCTCCCTCTCCATCAGTATTTTCTCCCTCTTGAACTTACTTGGCATGCAGTTTGCATTTACTTATGGTGCACATGTTCTACTCCCCCCCCCTCGAGAAGGATATAAGCTATGTAACAGTAGATTATTGGTAGGAACTGTCTCACATGTGTACTTGTATGCTCAGTGCCCAGTACATTGCCTGGTGTGTAAAAGGTGCTTGACAAATAAATACCTATTGAGTAGCAATTGAATGAAATTTAATTCATTTTTTACAGTCTTGGGAACATGGTTCATCTCCTGAGCAGGGACATGTTATTGTCATGTCCTTGTCATCTAATGGACATTGAAAGCAGCTTGACCATGAATTGGTCTGAACTGACATCACAAATTTCTTGGCAACTTTTCTAAATGTGAAACAAGCCATCTCCCAGTTTGGCTCTTTGGCAAACTTTATCGGTATCTCTGAGTAGAAACCAGCTTCCTGTGGTGTCTCCTTTTCCCAGCCAGTCAGGACTGGAAGACAAGGTCTTTATGTTTGGATGACATCTTGTAAATGAAATGCTTCCTCCGTGTCAAATATATCAGAAGTGTTCTTCACTGCACGTTTGCAAAATTAATGACTTAGATCTTGAAAGAATGAAATTTAAGTCAAAGCAACAAGCATTTATTTTAAGCACCTATTATGTACCAGGCACTGTGCTCAGTGCTTAGAATATGAAGAAAAGCAAAGGATAGTCCCTGCCCTCAAGAAGCTCCCAGTTTAGGGACAAATGTAAAGTCTTATGCTTGTCTTAAAAAAAACACAGTTCCACAAGATGAGGAAATTACAGCTAGATAGTTGATCTGGAAAAAAAAAAGAGCCTGAAACCAAAAAACAAATTAACACAATTTTAGGCTTCGCTGAGACAAGCATAACTTTTGGGAGGGAAAAGTGAAAGTCTCTCTGTATGTTGCCGAGGTCTGCTCACATCTGAAGCTTGGTATTCATTTCTGTGAACCACTTCTGAGGGAGAACTTCAATAAATTGAAGAGTAACCGAATGATCAAGAGAATGGGAAATGCCTTGAGATTGTGAAACACGAATATCAGGCTGAAGAAAACAGAGATGTTTTGCCTAGAAAAGAAAAGCTGTGAGGTTGGAGAGGATCACATGCTCTCTATCTTCAAGCATGTGTCTTGAGGCCCAAGTCTGTTTCCTATGATCTTGGATTTCCATTTCTTTACAATTTATTTTTAAAACATTTGTTGTTGCATTTAGGCATGTCTGACTCTTTGTGACCCCACTGGGGGTCTTCTTGGCAAAGATTCTGGAGTGTTTGCCATTTCCTTCTCCAGTTCATTTTAGAGATGAGGAAACTGAGGCAAACAAGGTTAAGTGACTTGCCCAGGGTCATACAGCCAGTGAGTGTCTGAGGTAGAATTTGAACTCAGGTCTTTCAGATCCCAGGCCCGGTGCTCTATGCACTATAGCACCACCTAGCTGCTCCTGGATCCCTAGTGGGGAACCCCAGTCTACCATATGGGGATATTTATCTCTATACAAATTAAGATCTATTTTAACTGCATGCACATTATCACTGTGATACCTTTCAAGACTAATTTCATGTTACTGACCTATGGAAGAAGAATTAGACATGTTTTGCCTGGTCCTAGAGAGTAGAATTAGGAACGATAAGGGAAAATCACAAAGGGGCTAATTGTGACTTGATGGTGATTCTGTTGACATTGGCCCTGACTATTAGTCTTGTCCAAAGGTTGAACGGACTGCTTTGGGAAATCGTGGACTTCCCCTCATTCAAGGTCTTTGAGCAAAAGCCTGATGACCACTTTTCAGGTCTATCATAGGGAGGATTCTTTTTCAGATATAGGTCGGAATAGGTAGGCAGCTAGGGGGCGCAGCAGACAGTGTTGGACCTGGAGTCAGAAAGACCTGAGTTCAAATCCTGCCTCTGACGCTCACTAGCTATAAAACCCTGGGCAAATCAGGAAAAACTCGTGTTTTCCTCAGTCTCTTCATTTGTAAAATGGGGATGATAATTGCAACCCTCCTAAGGGTTGTTGTGAGGATCAAATGAGATAATAATTGAAAAGCATTTAGCACAGTAAGCACTATATAAATGTTAGCTATTTACTATTATTATTAATTATGATTATCATTACCTCTGAGGTCCCTTCCAACTCTGAAATTAAAGTCAACTAGACAATAATCATATGGATAAAGAAACTGAGGCACAGAGAATAAAAGTGACTAGGCTGTATAGTAAGTTTTTAGAAAGGAGCTACTTATTTCTAGATCATACATCCAATAAAATAGAGATCAAGACATAGTTTCCAGTGGTAACTGAAAAACTAAAAAAAAGAAAAGAAGGAAGGAAGGAAGGAAGGAAGGAAGGAAGAAAGAAAGAAAGAAAACTTGTATGCTGGAAGTAGAGCAATTATAGACAGGTCTTTCCACGGGATAAGTAAGCAAGAAGCTCAACAAAGTAACACAACATAGTAGAGAACACTGACCCTTAGCATCCACCCAGCACTCCCCACCCCCACCAGCCTCAGTCAGACTTGGGCTTTGCCTTTGGGACTTGCTCAGGGATTTCCCTCCGGATACAGTCTCTACCAACACATACCACCCCCAATCTTCCCTTAGTGACCTGCTGCAGGAAGATTGTACCTCCAATTTGGCCATCTATGTGTGGAGGACCTTGTGGATATGGGTGGACACTTCCCTAATGCTTATGGTGGTCCCTAAGTTAGAGAACCCAAAAGCTGAAGAAACTCTACCCAGAACAGACACTCTGCCTTTTCCCAAGCATGCAAAAAGTGGAAGAAACTGACTCAGCTAATCTAGAAAAGCATTTAATGGAGGGAACTGGATCAAGTTGCTGGAGTGAAAGACTGCCCTGGAATTGAGCTGGGATCAGTGCTGTCTCGCCTCCAGAAGCTACTTTGGATAGGAACTGAGGTCAGTGAAAAGTAAATACCCCAATGTTAAAGGAGGCTGAGACAACTTTGGGGTCCAGTTCAAGTAATAAACCCATCATTAAAGGGAAAGGGGTCCAAAAGTAAGTGACAGGAGAAAATTTGGGGGGGAGGGGAAGGAGAGACTAAAACAACCAAGAATTTCAGGAAGAAAAGAAAATTCAATTAAAAACGTAGAGCACAAATAGATAAATTGATATGGAAAATACTAAAGTTAGGAAAAATGAGTACCAAGAACATCTGAAAGATTATAAATATCTCTAAATCAATACTGCGCAACAGAGAAAATTGAAATATCATCTGATGAAACACAGAACACTGTAGAGTCCCAAAAAAGCATTGAACCACAGCAGGATATTCCAGAATGGCTCAAGAGAGAAATCAAAATCTTGGAAAAAATTTAACAAATGGACTTTGGGTTAGGAGGCATGAGTAAGTGTCTGCCTCAGATACTTACTAGTTGTGCGACCCTGGACAAGTTGCTTAACTGCTTCCTGTCTCAGTTTCCTCATTTGTAAAATGGTGATAATAATGGCACTTACTCCCCAGGGTTATTGTCAGGATCAAATCATATATTTTTGAAGCACTTTGCAAACCTTAAAATACTATGTAAATGCTAGTTATTATTATTATTATTATTATTAAAAATGGCAAGATTTATGGTCTGCACAACAGAAATAATTAGCAGTTGTGAGTATCTCCAAACTTATTAGAAATACAAATATCCTAAAGGACAGTCCAGAAAAAGAGATGCAAAAGAAAATATAATTTCTATATAAGCAAAACACACTGATCTTGAAGACAAAATCTGTAGACAGCTTAAGGATGATAGGTCTCTCAGAAGAACATGATAAGTCAAAAAATTTGAACACTTGATTCAACAAATAATTCAAGCAAACTGTCCAGAAATCAAAGCCACAATTAATCAAAATGATATACAGATCACTTCCATCACATACACACACATGCACACATGCACACATGCACACAAAAACCCTATGCTTCCAACTCCAAGACACATAGTGATTAAACTTATCAATTCCAATGACAAAAAACAAATTCTGCAAGCAACCAGGAAAAAGACTTTCAAACATAAGAAAAGAAAGAAGTTCTTCACACAACAAGGATGCCTATCCTACCTTGTACTCTTTCGTGTCTTCTTGGAAAGATGGCTCTAATAGAGTGCAGCAGGGATTTACACTTATCACTGTGCTGTTTAATATTTTTGGTCAATGACTTGGATAAATCATGGATGGCATGCTTATCAAATTTAAAGATAACACAAAGCTAGGAGGGATTGGGACCTGATAGAATCAGGAACCAAAAAGACTTTGACAGGATCAAACCTTGAACTAAATTTCATCAACTTAAATAGGAATAAATATGAAGTCTTATACTTTGGTCCAAAAAGTCAACTTCACAAGTGCACAAGATGGCAGAGGTGTAGCTAGACGACAATTACTCTGAAAAATCCTGTAGATTCTTTTGGACTGAGAATTCCAAATGATTAAGAGCATGATATGGAAAGCCAAAAGGCTAATGTATTTTTAAACTACATGATGAGAAACACAGTGTCTAGAGTGAAGGAAGGAATGTCCTGTGGTATTCTGCCCTGGTCAGACCACATCTTGAGGATTGTCTTCAGGGCTGGGGGCCAACATTTTAGAAAGGGCTTGAAAAACATCCAGGAAAGGGTAATCAGAATGATGAAAGGCTCCAGGATCACTCTCTATTTGGTTCCATTGAAGAAATTAGGAATGTTTAGGCTGGAAAAGAGAACACTTAGGTGGAAAATACCATCTTTCTTTCAATATTTGCAGGGCTGTCATGTAAAAGAGAAATTAGATGAGTTTTTCTTGGCCCCAGAGGATACAACTAGGAGCAATGGAGGAAAGTCGAAATGCATGCCATGAAAACCTTCCTTCCAATCAGAACTGTGCAAAAGTGGAGTGGTCTGCTTCAGGAGGCAGTGAGGTTCTTCCTCCTCTCTGGTGGTCTTCACATAGAAGCTAGATCACCTTTTGCTGGGCATGTTATATCATGGGCTCTCAGTCAAGTATGGTTTGGAAAACATGGCCTCTGAGGTCCCTTCCAACTCTGACATCCTGTGATGTACATACAGTGCCACCGCTGTGTGCCACTTCCTTCACAAACCACTTGGACCTAGGAACCAAGCATGGAAATTCAATTAAAATTCAACAATTTACTTCCATAAATATTTCTTAAGCATCTGCTATGAGAGGCTTCTCAAACTAATAAAGTAATCCTCTCCTTTAATGAGAGAAATCACCATGAAATAAGAGAATTCTGAATGAGAGAATGGAGCGAAAGATTGAGCAGTGGGTTCCTTCTCTTTGGCATTTGAGAAATACAAGCTCAGTCCCAATTTGATCAATATCAGCTTGCTATCACCCTTCAAATGCAATTGGGGAAAATAGCAATTTAATTTGAATCTAATGAGATCGTATTTATAAAGAACTCCACAAAGTGCCTGGCACATTTCGCCCTGAATTTTATTAAGCATCTACTATGTGCCAGGCACTGAGCTAGCCACTGGGGATATAAAGTCAAACAGGCAACCTAATGCAATGGATAGAAAGATGGGCTTGAAGAGGGAGGGGGGAAAAGGTGTCAAGGAGACCTGGGTTCTAAACTCTCTTCTCACATTTACTGACAGTGTGGCCATTTAACTGCTCCATGCCTCAGTTTTCTCGTCTGTAAAATAAGGTTAATACTAGTGCCTACCTTCCAGGGTTATTGTGAGGCTCAAATGAGGTAAAGTTTGTAAGGCACTCTGTAATGGCACTTATTGTTAATATATATTTTCCTCTCACCTCACAGGTACTCTAAACATTTAGGTAAGTCAAGGCGCAGGACCATCCTCCCCCGTTTTATGGGCACAAACCTACTTCACCCCAGCAGCAACCCAGTAGGGAAAGGACAAGACTGCTTTTCTCCCCTGCTTTTCATTGCCCCCCATTCCACTGCATTGGTCTGCTGGGGCTCTCCACCTGGTTTGAATCATTAGGACTTTGCAAGAAAGAAAAAGTCTTTCTGAGCCAAACTGAGAAAGAAGCCTTTCAGCAAACCTTTCCTCCCTTCTCCGAGGCTCCAGAGCCTCCCGACAGGGGGAGGAGTCAGAATTCACCAGTGTCCTCCAAAGAGGGCAGCGAAAAAATTAAATGAATAAATAAATTTTTTTCTCCAAAATTTGAAGATGTTTTCTTTGCTGCGGGTTGCCTAGAGCGCCCTCATGTGCCTAGATATTGCAATGGCATGGTATGGCTTTGCTCTCCCCCATCTCGTTCATTTTCACCAATGCTTGGAAAGACAAAGGGGTCAGTGTTCCCCTCCCCTTAGTTAAAGGGCCCACCAGGAAACTCTGAAGGGGCACACGGGCCTCTGGGACCACGGCTAGGCCAGCCCAGGTAGAAAACAGCATCACAGAACAATATATACAATCAACGATGGAATATGTAAGTCATCAGAGAGTGTGGGTTTAAATCCAAACTGCCACTGACTAACTGTGTGACCTTCAGTGAGCCTCTTACCATCTCTAGGAACCTTAGATTCCCCATCTGTAAAATAAGGGGGTTGGTCTAGCTGGCCTCTGAGAAGCCTTCCAGCTCTAAATCTATGAACACATATCGTAATAATTGACATTTTTATATCACCTAATGTTTTACAAAGGGCTTAACATAAATTATCCCATCCGAACCTCACAGCAACCCTGTGAGGGAGGTGCTATTATTATCCCCATTTTACAGAAGGGGAAACTGAGTCTGAGAGAGACTAAGCGATCTGCCCCCAAATCATACAACTAGTAAATCTATGAAGTGAGACTCAAGCCCCAAAAGAATTTTGGCAGCCAAATTCAGATTATTTGCAATTCTAACATGACAAAGTGCACTTCCTTCCTCTCCATAGAGAGGTGGAGGATTATGGGAGTGGAATGTGAATACACTAGCTGATGCAGTCACTGTTGCCATTCAAATCAGTTCAATTCAATAAACATCCATTAAGCACCAACTGTGTGCCTTGCACTGTGCTAAGTGCTGGGGAGACAAAAAAAAAAGGTGAAAGACTGTCCCTCCCTTCAGAAGCTTACAATCGAATGGGGGGCGGGGGACAATGGTCATGTATAACTGTTTTTCTTTGTTATAGGATGTGTTCTGGGTTCAGTGAGGAGGGATATCAGGAAATGACTGGTGTGAAATAACCGCGTCAATTTTAAAAAATTTTAATTAAGTGGGGGAGAGGCAGGAAATCACATCGGCGCTGATTTCCTAAGGAACAGAGAGTGAATTTTAGCAGTCCAGAAGTTCTATTTAGGGTGTGTGGGTTGTCTGCCATGTTATTTACCCTCCTCGCTTTCTCACTTTGTAGCGGTGTTTTTTGGAGTAGCAATCTCAGTTTTCCCACCTGTGTGATGTGTTTGGCCAAACACCCAAAATGACTGCATACCCCACCTGTATGGACCATACTGTACTGGCAGGAACAGGAGCCCCTACTCATCATCATCATCATAATAATAGCTAGCATTCATTTAACCTTTTAGGGTGTGCAAAGCTTCTTCTATCCTCACAACCACCCTGGAGCCAGGTGCTATTATTACCCCCATTATACAGATAAGGAAACTGAGGCAGGCAGGCTCATCAACTGTCCCAGGGCCACACAGTGAGTGAGTGTCTAAAGGCAGATTTGAACTTGGGTTTTCCTGACTCTAGGTTCCGCACTCTATCCGCTGGGCCACCTAGCCACTTCCAACAAGGTTGTGTAGGGTGGAGAATATTGGGTTTTGAGTCAGAAGTGCCTTTGACACTTAGCAACTAGCTGACTTTGGGCAAATCATTCTCTGAGTACACTTGTCATCTGTACAATGGGGTAAGAATGCTTGTTGTGGGAGAGTTTTGTGAACAGTTAACCACTGTAGAATTAAGGGCTTACCATACTTCCAACTCTCATTCTTGGTGAGTTTCCCAGGTCAGGTAGGGATGACGCCTTTCCTACCAGACAGTCCAGGACTAAGCACCTGGAAGGCCCCAATATGTCCTGGCTGAAGGGGTCCCAGCCTCATTCACAAAAGCAGAAAGTTCTTAGAGTCTGCATTTTACCCACTACTACCAGGTTGTTGGCAAAGAGATTTGTAAGTAACTCAAGAACTCATGATTTGTACCACTAAGATCATCTATCTCAGAAAATCAATTCCCAAGCATTTATTTAGTGTCCTACTATGTGCCTGCTGTTACGCTGGGCACTGGGGATCAGAAGACAAATTCCTACCCTTGATGAACTTACATCCTCCTGGGAAAACAACGTGTACACAATCAACAAGTATATATTAAGTATCTACTATGTACTACACATTTGAGGTACAAAGATAAAAATGAAAGTATTCTGACCTTTAGGTACTTTACTGGAGGGAAACAACATGCATAAAATCAATCAGCAGACATTTATTAAGCACTTACTATCTGTATATGCTAGGCGCTAGATATACAAAGACCAAATAGAAATAGTCTCTTAATCTATGGGGAGACAAAAAACACATAGAAATAGCCAGCATTCATACAGCACCTACTATGTGCCAGGCACTGTGCTAAGCACTTTATAAATATCATCTATTTTGATTCTCATAATAACCCTTGGAGATAGTTGCTATTATTATTATCTCCATTTTATGGTTAAGGAAAATGAGGCAAACAGAGGTTAAGTGACTTGCCCAGGGTCACATAGCTACTTAGTATCTGAAGATGGATTTGAATTCAGGTGTTCCTGACTCCAAATCTAACACTCCATCTGCTGTGCCACCTAGCTGTCTAAGTGTAAATAGAGAGATAGCTATATATACCCATGCATATATGCATGTACATGTATATGTGTATGCATATACATATATATTATGTACATGTGTACACACATGTGTGTCTGTGCATTATATATACGCATGTGTATTGTCTTATTGCATTGAGGTATTGTACATAAGTATATGCATATGCATGTGGGTATATGTATATATGTGGATATGTGTGGTCTATGTATACATGCATGTATAAATACATATATATGTATAGGTTTATGTATGTGTATATTGTGGGCATATGTTTATATGTGTGTAGGTATACGTATGTGTGTATATGTATATGTGTATATGTACATATGTAGGTATGTGTGTATATGTAGAGATAGAGGTATGTATATATGTGTGTAGATATGTAGGTATATGTATATATATGTAGGTATGTTATATTGTGTATATACAGATATGTAGGTGTATGTATATGTACGCATATAGGTATCTGTATATGTGTATGTGTATTGTCTAT
>NW_020954615.1:4127607-4176474 GCF_900497805.2 Vombatus ursinus | reverse complement strand
CACGTGACTTCAGGCTCCTGAGTGTCTGGGTCAGCAAGGGCCTACCCTTGGTTCACACTGGTCTCCTCAAACCCACCTGGGAAGGTTTTCTCGGCTAAGGAAGATGGCAGCTCCCAGGTGAGAGACGTAGTTCGGTGGTGTAAAGCTTCCAGGCACCGTCAAGATGCCCGTCTGTGTGACCATAAGCAAGTCCCTTGAGGTCTCTGAGGTTTCCCCACCTACAGAACCCAATGACACGCCGACCACACAGGGACGGAGACAAAGGGTGCAAAGTGCTCTGGAAACCTTAAAGCCCTTCGTGAATGTCAGTTAATGTTACCTTCAGGCCCTCCAGCCCCTCATTTCACAAAGGACAAAACTGAAGGAAGGGGAAAGACCCGACCAAGGTAAGTAGGCCTCAGAGCTGGCCTCCAAAGTCAAGTCCTCTCTCTCCACAGTCCAGGTTATCTCCATCTGACCAGGCTGCTTCTCACAGTGCACCTGGGAGTCCAGAGCCTGGGTCCTCCTCCTGACTCTGCCTTTCCTCTCATTGAGACACCTTGCCCTCTCTGGGCCTCAGTTTCCTTCTCTGTCCAGACCATCTCTGATATTTTCTCTTTTTGCAGCTCTTCTGACCAGGAGACAGTCTGCACATTTATTCCAGTGAGTAATTATGAAGCACCTACTATATGCCAGGCACTCTGCTGGTTGTTGGGAAGACACTGTAATAATGAAAACATTCTCTGCCCACAGGCAACTTCCATCCATCTTTACACAACTCAGCAACATTTATTAAGGCCCTACTGTGTACCAAAGACACAAAGAAAAAATGGAAATGGTCTTTCCTCAAAGAGCTTCCATCCATCTCAACACAAGTCAGCAAGCATTCAGTAAGCCCCTACTGCACACAGGATACACTCGGAGAAGTGCTAGAAATACAAAGACCAAAAAAAGTCTCTACCTTCAATGAGCTTGTTTCCTGCTGAAATGAAACAATGTGTAGACAGCTAAATACATGCAAAATACATAGGAAATAAAATACAAACCAAATATTTTTGTGATGGGAAGGGGTCCAGAGAGGGCAGTGGGAAGGAAAGGACTCTTGTAGCATGTGGCACCTGAGCTGAGGCTCAAAGGCAAACAATCCGCAGCCCTCGCCCGTGAAGCGGCCAAAGACAACACAGGTCCTGAGATGCCTTGGCTTTCTCTCCTCACTGCGCCAGTGCCAGCTGGCTGGGCATTGCCGGGAGTTGTCCCCGAGGTGCTGGCAGCCTCTCTGACTAGAGTTGCCCCCAAGTCAAAGCCAGCAGAAGAGTCTACAGCCTACAGCCCCACCATATTGCCAGGGCCGAGGTCTGAGGACAAGCCACTTTGCTCCCACCAACCTCAAGCCCCCAACAGAATCAAGCTGGACGGTTAGGTAAAAATCTTCTTAACTCAAAGGTGGCTTTTTCCAGAGGAGTCTCAAAAGAGCTGAGTGATCCTGGATCTGACACCTGAAAGGTTTGTGACCTTGAGCAGATCATCTCCCCTACCCAAGGCTCAGTTTACTCCCCTGTAAAAGGATGGTGTTGAATTCCATCTCTCTGATCCCTTCCAGTTCTGAAAATACAACCTGTGAGAAAGATTGATGAGCCTTGAAGTGGCGTTTCTTTAATAAGAAGAGGGCAAGAACACTTAGGAATAAATACCCATGTTTACTTAGGTTTACAGCTGAAGTTCTTTTCTCACCATAGCCCCGTGTGGTAAATACCACAGCTACTATTGTGCCTTTTAGGATGCTAGCTGGTGCAGTGGATAGACCTCTGGGACTGAAGTTAAGAAACTCTTGCTTTAGCTTCTGACTCTTAGTGACCCCATTTGGGGTTTTCTCAGCACAGATACTAGGGAGGTTTGCCATTTCCTTCTCTACCTCATTTTACAGATGAGGAAACTGGGGCAAACAGGGTGAAGTGACTTGCCCATTGTCACACAGCTAGTGAGTGTCTGAAGCCAGATTTGGACCCATTTAGATGGGTCTTCCTGACTCCAGGCCTGGCGCTCTGTCCACTGAAGTGCCGTCTAGCTGCTGACTGACACGTATCAGGCACTTAATAAATGGAGACTCATGTTCCTGAGTTCTAATCTGGCCTCAGATACTTACTAACTGTGTGACCTGGGCAAGTCACTTCACCCTGCTTGCCTCAGTTTCCTCATCTATAAAATGGGAATAATAATTGTTCCCATCTCCCAGGGTTGTGGTAAGGATGCAAGAATATCTATAAAGCACCTGGCACAATGCCTGGCACATGGTAGGGGTTTAATATATACTTGTTTCCTTCTTTCTTTTTCCAGATGAGGAAACTGAGGCTCATATGGATATAATGACTTGTAAGGGGCACACAGTTAAGAAGTTTCAGAGCTGGTTGTTGAACTTCGATGTTTCCTGACTCAAAGTTCAGCACACTCAGAACTCCACTACCTCCCGCTCCACGTTAATGGTTTTATCTGTCCCAAGCCTACAGACCCCTGGAGGGTAGTGGTTGGGCTAGAATCTCTGCCTCTTTTATGCCCATCCCCTTGCCACAGTGGCTCATACACAGCAGATGCTCAGTAAATACTGGCAGAAGAATGAGTTCCAGGAGATGACCACAGACGTCGGGCAAAGGAACAAGCCCTTCCAGTGGACACGGATCTCGGACCTCGGACTCCTCTTCTCTTGACATTCCCAGACCCAGGGTCAGCCTCAGGGACAGGGGCCAGACCAATGCCATTGTCCTTGAGACTCCTCCTCACCTCCTGCCACCAGCCTGTGACAGGCAGTAAGCCCATCACAGATGAGCCTCCACCCCAATTTAGACTGTGAAGACCTCTGAGCCTCAGCTCCCTCATCTGTCAGAAGAGGATCATGATAGCCACAGTACTTGCCCTGTAGGGTTGGTGTGAGGTTCAGATAAGACTCTATTGTTAAGGGGCTTGCAAATCTTAAACCAATGGAGAGATAACAGCCCTTGTTATACCATTTCAATGTTCCCTATTGTAGCCCCATGAGATCTACTGGGCCAAACATCTGGCAGGACCAAAAAAACTAGCCTTCTTGCTGCATCGCTCATCTCCACGCCTTTGCACAGGCTGTGACACAAACCTGTGATGCCCTCCCCTCCCCACCACCAGCTCTCATATGCCTAGTTTCCTTCAGAACCTTGCTTAAGCACCATCTTCTACATGAGACATCTCTTGATGCCCCCTTCCCCCACACACAAGTGCCTTCGCCTCCCAATTACTCCGTATCTATTTGTATCTACATATATATGTACATGGCATCTCCTTGGCTAAAAGGTAAGCCACTTGAGGACAGGGATGGTATGTTTTTTTTTTCTTTTTGTATTTTCAACATCCAGTCCAGTGCCTGGCACATAGTAGATGCTTAATGTTTATTTACTGACTGACTCTTTGTATTCCCAGCAGCTAGCCCATTATCTGGCACATAGTAGGTGCTTAATACTTATTGACTGACTGACTGACTCTTTGTATTCCCAACATCCAGCCCAGTATCTGGTACATAGCAGAAACCTAATAAATATTCAGTGATTGGCTGATTGAACTGATTTGATTTAAATGTGCTAATGAAATGGAGCCAGGAAGGTGTACCAAGAGATCTCCAACAGAAGGTGCAGAGCGCAATCTAACCTTCACTTCCCTCATGCACTCAGCATTCATATTAATCTATCTTATCCTACTGTTGCTTCTACCCAATCTCCACCTCCATGCTTTTGTCTATTCTGTCCCCCTCATGCCTGGAAGAATGTTACTTCTGCACTTGGTCTCACCCTGGAGAGACCAATAAGCAATAAAACTGTCCATCACCACCTCTGCCTCTTGGAACCTTCTCCCTTCCCAGGTCAGGTCAAATCCTTCCTCCTCCATGGAGACATCCTTAATCAATCTAGACACCATTTTTCTTTTCCCCTTTCTGACTATACACAGCTCTGCTTTCAAATTGCTTCCATGTGCAGACACTCACACACATTGAATAATCCTTCTCTCGGGGAATCTTGTCTTCCCAGGCGAATCGTTCAGTCCTTGAGTCCATGTCTTATGTGCCTTCTCTATCCCCTCCAACTCTCCAATAATTGCCAAATTTGTGTTGGGAGGCTGAGTTCTTGAAGGCTCTGCCAGTGGGTCGCAAGCCCAAGCAAGTATTGCCATGGTTCAGCGCAATGTGGAACAGTAGAAAGGGCAGTAGTTCCTCTGGAATCAGAAGACCTGAGTTCAAATCCCACCTCAGACACTGACTGTCTGAGATGTTAGGCATACCCAACTTCTTTGGACCTCAATTCTTCATCTGTTAAATAAGAAGATTGAACTTTCAGATCCCAGTCCTAAATTTGCAACCCTCCAGTACCACTTAATACCTGCATAATTTCAGGCAACTCATTACCCTCCCTTGGTCCCAGGTTCCTCATCTGGAAGGTGATGAGTTTGAACTAAATGACCTCTTGGGCCCCTTCCAGCTCCACATCCATAATCCTATGATCCTACTTAATAGCTGCCTGTCTTCAGGCACCTCATTACCCTGCCTTGGCCTCGGTTAGATCAAGGAGGTGATGAGGTTGGACTAAATGACCTCTTCGGTGCCTTCAAGCTTCATTTCTAGGATCCTGTGGGAGCAGTCCAAGGATATGCTACGCTGAACACTCTCCTAAATGTGAAGAGTCTCACCATCACATTGGCCACCAGATTGATGACTTTCTTTCTTTCTTCCTTTTTTCTTTCTTTCTTTCTTTTTTATTTATTTCCTTCTTTTTTCCTTCTGTCTTTCCTTTCTTGCTTGCTTCTTTCATTCTTTCTTCCTTCCTTTTTTATTTACTTCTTTCTTTCTTCCTTCTTTCTTTCATTCTTTCTTTCTTTTTGGTTGTCATGACTTATGAGGTATTAAGGAGTTATAATCTGCTTCAGTGCAGGGAGCATCCACACTGATGAAATGAAGGGCAACCATAAAGAAGAGGGATTAACCTTGTCTTGGTTGTCCCCAGAGATCAAAGCCAGGAGTATCAAGTGGAAGTTATGAAGAGTGAATAAAATTTAGATTCAAGGTCAGGGAAAAAACCAACCCTTCCCAACAATTACACCCTTCTAAAAGTGAGTGGGCCTTCTTGGAAGACGGTGGGTGACCAAGTGATAAAATATCGTAGGGAGATTCACTTTTCACTTATGGAGTGGCCACTGATTGGGAATTTTGGCCACTCACCTGAAGCATCCTTGAGCACTGGACAGCACCAAGGGTAGAGTACAGGTGTGTGATGGAGGTGGGGCTGATAAAACTGGTGAAATGAAACTGAGTCTCTCAAATTCCCTTTTCCATGTTTAGATGTTTCGCTTTCTTAATAAATGCTTGTTGCTTTGACTTCCTTTTTATCTCACCTCCATTACCCCTAACTAAGGGTATCTTTCCTTCAAAATATCAGAACATTAATCAAGTCCCTGTGCTGCAAGGAGATCTCCCCCACCAGGCAGGGACTTCTCAGCTGCTAGACACCTGTTTTGCAGTTAACAAAGAAATCAATCATTCACTCAACAAGCATTTATTAATATGTATCAGGGCAGTTAGTTGGCACAGTGGGTAGGGTGGGTGTGGAATCAGGAGGACCTGAATTCAGACTGACCTCAAACACTTACTAGCTATGTGACCCTGGGCAAGTCACTTAATCCTGCTTGCCTGTTTCTTCATCTGCAATATGAGCTGAAGACAGAAATGGTAAACCACTCCAGTATCTCTGCCAAGAAAACCCCAAATGGGGTCACCAAGAGTCAGACATGACCGAAATAACCGAACAACAATATGTGTCAGACCCTGTACTGGGTGCTGGGGATAGAAAGACAAAAATGAAAGAAGCCTTGCCTTCCAGGAGCCTACTGGGAGGTGGAGTGAGAATCAACTCATACAATCAATACAAAATATACAGGAAGGACAGTGGAAATTAACTTGGGATGAAGGGAAGAATGGGTAATGGCAATTGGGAGGAAGCAAGAAGTCCTTCCCGATCCCCTGTAATACCAATGCCTTTCATTTGCTGATCATCTCCACTTTATCTTGTAGGTAGCATACACAACTATGGGATGTTGTTTCCTCCATTGGACCATGAGCTCCTTGGGAGCAGGGGCTATACTTTACCTATTTTTGTATCCTGGGTGCTTAGCACAGTACCGGGTGCATAAAAGGCCCTCCACAGATGCTTGTTGACTGATCCAGAGAACTCATGCAAGATGTGATACCCAAGCCGAGCTCTGGAGGAATTTGGGGAGTCTCAGAGGCAAAGGTGAGAAGGGAGAGGTTGCAGGCAAGTGCTTCTTATATTTTAGCTTGAGACGTTCAGAAGTCACTGGAGCCCCTGTAGGCACCAGGATTTCTCACCTCCATCCCCACAAGCCACACGAAGTCCTTCCATATTTATCTCCCTGAATTCCTTCATCTCATCCTAGCTCTCAGAACCATTCTGGACAGGATCTTCTGACCTTCATGTGTTCAAACCAACTTCTAGGCAACCCCTCACTCTTCCTGGGTCCATCACCTACTGGAGCAACCTGACTTTCAGTAAAGGTTCCAGTCATTTCCCTCTTAACTCAGATAAACTTTCCAGGCTTCCGTCCTGCACATCCCTAGCCTTCCCTTGCCGTTCTCCCCAAGGGCACCCAAGAAATGAAATGAATTCATTCATCTAGCAGGTTTGGTTTTTTAGGAACCACTATTTCAATGATGTGATGAAGCTGCTGGGCACGAATACACAGTCTATAACCCTTCAGGTATCCCTTTTGTCTCTATGGAGTGTGTGTGTGTGTGTGTGTATGATTTAAGTGATACTGTGTATGTCTGCACACATACTCATTCGATCTAATGAGACCATATATGTAAAGTGTCCTGCACACATGAAATTACTATATACATGTGAATCAGTATTATTATTATTATTAATGTTGGTTCTTTCACCTGTTTTGATGGTTTGTGTGACTGTGGGCCAGGTCACTTAACTTGTGTTTGCCTTAATCCGTTGGAAAAAAATGGCAAACCACTCTAGTATTTTTGCCAAGAAAACCCCATTGACAATGAAGGGCCTTATGTACCACAATCCACGAGGTCATGAAGACAGTAACAACAACAAACAGAAATAGTCCTGGGACCTGTCACTTGTTTAATTGTTCGGTTGTGTTCACCTCCCTGTGACCCCATTTGAGGTTTTCTTGGCAGAGATACTGTAGTGGTTTGCATTTCCTTCTCCAGCTCATTTGACAGATGAGGAAACTGAGGCAAACAGGATTAAGTGACCTGCCCAGGGTCACACAGCTAGTAAGTATCTGGAGTCACATTTGAACTCAGGTCCTCCTGACTCCAGGCCCAGCACTCTATCCACTGTTGCACCTAGCTGCCCACTAGTCTATTATTATTCTTTTCTATTTAATGTGCTTCAGACTACTGTTCAGGTGGATAGAATGGCTGCTTTTATCACTGAATATGATATCTAGGAGGTAGGCTCACCTTCAATGTACACAGTGGAATCGTCTTCAGGACATCTCCAGGAACCCTAGAAGGATGAGGACGAGGGTGATGTTTCCCCAGAGTCTGACCAGAAGTCATCAGAACTGATCCCTGTATGTAGAATATACCACAGAGTATCAGAGCTGAGGGCCATCTAACTGTAGTGGAAAGGTCCAGGCCTTTGGAGTCCAAAGGCAGATCCCACCTGGTCTGTGTGATATTGGGCATATCGCTGGGCAGATCTTGTCCTCAATTTCCTTCTCTGTAAAATGACATGCTTCTGAAGTCCCTTCCAGCCCTAAATTATGATCCAGTCATTTCACAGAGGAGAAAGCTGAGGTTCAGAGCGGGGAAGAGTGACCAGTCCAAGGTCACAGAGCTCCCTGTTCATTCAATCATGCATGCATGCGTGCATTTAATCATTCATTCAGTGTTCAATATTTACTGTGTGCCTGTCACTGAAGATACAAAACAAGATGAAGAAAACAAATTCCTTCCCCCAACGAATTTATTCTCTAAGCAATTCTTAACCTAGGGACCAGAAACTGTATGTGTGTCTACATATATGTGTGCATGTGTTATGTACGTAGATATGGTATACATGTGTATATGCAGCAGGTAAGTCTATTGTGTCTGTGTGAAAACATACGCATATATACCTATGCGCATATACACCATACGTTTGTGTGTATCTTGATAACTATATGTCGTTATAATTGGTTTCCTTTTTAATACCATGCATTTTATTCTATGCACGTAAAAACATTCTTAGGAGAAGGGGTACACAGGCTTCACCAGACAGATGCGAAACACCCTTAAAGAACCTGGTGGTGACTAAGCTGGGCAGCAGCTTAGCTGATACCAGGACCTAGTTGTCCCTGGTCTCGGCCCAATGCCGTTTCTCTGTACACTGCCTCGTGATCATACACGCACGGGGGGCCATGCCTCCCAGCTGCCTCAAGCTCATCGATCCGTCTGAGAACATGTGAGCGCTGCTGGGCGTGGGAGGGAGGAACGCGAGGTGTGGAGCTTGCAACACTAGGAGCATGCTTTTAAGATTAGGCTTAATCCTGAGATGGCTTGGTTAATTGAGCGCTGCAAGGGCCCCGGCTCCGCTCCCTCCAAAAACTCCCCCCACCCCGTATTTTCCTAAATGATATGAGAAAACGGGGCCTCTTTTGGAAAATTAAAGGATGCTAAGTAAGGTTATTTCCTTGAAGGAGAGTAATCGTGGGGAGTTCTCCATCCCCCACCTCCCCCTCCTGCACACACACACACACACACACACACAGACACACACACACACACACAGACACACACACACACACACACAGAGACACACACACACACACACACACACACACACACACGAAATATTGGCACCAGGTACTGAGATCTGCTGGAAAATATTCCTCCGAAGTCCAGGGCCCCGGCGCTTGAATGAGTGTGTGGCCGCTCATTGGCTGACCGGCCCCGCTCCTGATTGGCTCCCGATCCCGGGGAGCGATAAGAGCGGCTATAAATTCCCTGGGTGCTGCTCGGGAGCCCCCAGTTTGTCCAAGCCAAAGGTGCCAGCACCTCCACCCTGAGCGCGGCAGCCGCTGCAAACACCAGCAAGCTTGCAGCCGGCAGCCTCGCCCGCCGCCTGCCTCAGCCTCCAGACGCGTCCAGATCCACGTCTTCTCTCAAGCCCGGAGAGACCGGGAGGAAAGGAGGGGGGGAGGAGGAGGAGAAGGAGGGAAGCGGGGATAGGGGGAGAAAACCCGGCAACTTAGCGGGAACTTCTCAGAGGATGGTCCACAACTCCGCCGTGCTGCTGGTGCTGGTGATCGGCGCTTCTGCAGCCACCGACGCGGAGCAGAATGACTCGGTGAGCCCCAGGAAGCCCCGGGGGGCGGCTCACAGCTCAGGTAAGCGGCCGGGCACCGGGCACCGGGCACGGGCACCACCCGCCCCCCGTCTTCGCACTGCCCCTCCCTACCCGCCACCCCGATCCCCCAGAGCCGCCCTGCATCTCCCGGCTCTGCCGCTAAAGCGGCCGTGCTTGTGTGTGCCGGCCGGCAGGCTGGAGCTCCGAAGCGTGTTTCGTTCATGCCCTACGGCCCTGAAGCGGCGAGGGGAATCCGATAGCGCCGGGGAGCGGACCGCCTTTGTCTAATAAATTTCTATGCGACTGATGAAGAATCCGAAGAGAAGGCGAGCCCGGGGCCGAGGGGGTATTTCGTTGCATAAGCCTCTCAGTCAGATCGCCTGTAATCTGGCACGTACCCTGCTGGGAGGAGGGCTGGGGAGGGGGCGTGGGGAGCGTTTCCAGGCACGCTCTCAGCGCTTCGCAGGGACTGGCTCTGAAGGTGAGCCCTGGACAGGCTGATGCAACCCAAGGCCCCCTTAAAAAAGAAAAAAAAAAAAAACCACTTGGCATCCTCAGCCTTGCGGAGAGCACATGCTAAAATGAGAAGAAGAAAAAATCCTTGAACCCTCAGGAGTGATGGGTCATCAAGGATGAATTCAAAGAGAAGCACATTCCCTCTCCCCGGCCCTAGCGTTGAAACATTCGTGCATCACATGACTAAGAAAACCCTTTAATTTTTTTCTTTCCCCCCCCCCCCCAAACTGCAGCTGTTTTTTTCTGAGTGAAAGGGCTTTCTAGTCCTGGCTTCCAAAGCAGTCCCTTGCCTATTGCCTTTGTCTCTAAAGGGTTAAGGTTCACTAGGAGTCAGCAGGGACACCTCTGGTCCCTGTTTTGTCTCCACACCCTTGTTCCCCCTCTGGTACCCAAACACCTTCTCTCTGCTCGCTGGCCCCTGGGGAATCTTCCATTCTCCCCGCCTTCCCAAAGATCAGAGCTGGGTCCTAGATGACGGAGATTGAAGGGACTTTAGGAGCATCTAGCCCAAGGCTCTCATTTCACAGATAAAGAAACTGAGACTCCATGATGGGAAGTGACTAGCTCAAGGTCATGGAGAGAGCAAACCATCAGAGCCAGGGTTCAGATTAGGCTTCTCTGACTTCCAATCCAGAGAGCCTTCCACCCCGCCCTGAAAGATCAGCATGAATGCATAATCTCAGAATCAGATTTCAAACTACAGTAGATTTTGAGAGATCACCTATTCCAACCCTCTTCTATTGCAGAACAGAAAACAGATGTCTAGAGAAGGAATGGAATCCCAGACTTAGAAATTTAGATCTGAAAGGGAACTCAGATCGTCTAGTCTGACCGCTTCCTTGAAGAGAGGCGAAATGACTTGCCCAAGATAACATAGCTAGTTAGTGGCAGAATTTGAACCCAGGTCCCACAGCTAGTAAGTGGCAGACCAGGATTTGAACCCGCCGCTCAGCTTTTCGTGACACCAAGGAGATGGCGGCAGGTGTCAGATGGGTAGCTTCTCTCCAGAATTTGTCCTGCTTCCTCCTTCCCAGAAGACACACGGCGATTTCTCCCCCACCTCCACCCTCCCCCAGCCCAATGGAGAGTAGTAGGTCTCTGGGCAATGGTCCCATTTCCTTTTGTACTTTGGTTGCTATAGAAATCCAACGATTCCTTCCCAACTCTAGCCTGCCTAAGACAATAGCAGCCCTAATGCATATTAAAACTGCTGCGAGCAAAGTTATCATTTGAACCCGTGGAAATCTATAATTAGGGAAATGACTTGTAGCATCCCAGAGGCTGGGGAGGGGGGGAGGGGTGGGGAAGCCCAACTGAACCAGGGAAGCTTTTGATCTCCGGGGAGAATCCTGTGGAATGGAGGCTGCAGATAGCTTCTTGCTGAGCTGCCTGCCAGAACGCACTCCCCCCTCCCTTCTGGAGGGGAGAAATTACTTTTATGGGAGATCTTATCCAGAATGCAAAAACCCTCATGCAAGTTTTCAGCTTGCGGTTTTCTCCCAGTCTTGCACAACGGGGTCCTTGGACTCATTACTCCACACCTGTGTTTCTCCTAAATAAGGCTTTTAATGTCTTCAGAGAGAGAGAGAGAGAGAGAATATGACTGAATATTGTGTGTTGCTCTGAGCACGATTCTATAATGGGGGGACTAGGGAAAAACACCAGCTGGCTCTATTCCCTTTTTGGCCAACCCAAAGGTGAATGTGACTTGGGCAGCCCGGGAGGCTGATGGGTTCACAGGTGGGCATGTGGAATCGCTTTCTACCCTTCTGTGGTGAATTGTGAGACAATGTGATGCAGTAACTGGAGGGTACATAGAGTGGTATATTTAGAGTCAGAAGGCATCTAGTCAACCCCCTCATTTTAGAAATGAGAAAATTGAGTCCAGAGACTGTGCGGTGATTGGCCCAAGGTCATGGAAGGAGTAAGTGGGAAAAAAAGGATTTGAACCCAGACCTTCAAATTCCAAAATCCAGTTTTCTTTTTGCTGTATCATGCTCCTTCCCAAGGTTTGGCCTTTGAAAAAGAAGACCTGGGCTCAGGTCCTGCCTTCTCACACTTACCAACTGTGTGACCCGGAGCTAGCCACCAAACTTCTAAGGCTCTTAAGTCCCAGAGGAGTTGATGATTGGCATTGGTGAAGGGAGTTTTCAAACTGGGAGTTTACCATCAATAAAAAAAAAAAAAAAACAGGTTTGGACTTTTTGAAAAAGTATGTTCTCAAATGAGCTCTCTAGAACCAAACTGGCTGGTTTCCTTCTCCCACCGCCTCCCCACCCCCAACCTTACCTAAGTGCAGACACTCCTGCTTTCTGAACTTATACCTGTTTCTTAGAATGCCTCTTAAGCCCTAAAGGTAATAATGCCTTATAAGACTCAGTAAAGAGAGACATTGTGGGAGAGTGGAAAGATGGTCAACTCTTAAGCCAGAGAACCTGGGTTCAAAGTCTGCCTCTGACTATTAGCTTCCTATGGACCCTGGGCAAGTTACCTCATCTTTTTGGGGGTCTGATTTCCTCTGACTGCTGGATTGGTTTCATGGCCTCTGGAACCCCATTCATCTCTGACCCTATGATCCTAAGGCACCAGCAATGATTAGATAGTGACTACTGACATTTCTGTAACAATTGGGCAAAGCCTTTTCTTCCCAACAGCTCCTTGAACTAGTTATTACCCCATTTACAGATAAAGAAACTGAGGTTTGGAGAAATTACTTGTCCAAAGTGGTGTAGCTAGTAGGTCTTCTGATTCTTAATCCCAGGCTTATTTGGGGGGGGGAGGGAGGATACATCCTCCCCCACTTTTTCTCTGAAGAATTAAACATATGCTCCGGTTGGAAAAGATTTCAATTTGGAATCAGAAGACCTGAATTCAGATCCTACATCTGCAACGACTTTGGACAAGGTCACCTCTGGGCTTCTCACTGTATCATAAATTAAGACCAGGAAGGGATCTTAGAGGTGAAGAAATGAATTGCCCAAAGTCACACAGCTAGTAATGTCTGAGAAAGAATTTGAGGCTGGATTTGAACTCAAGTCTTCCTGACTCCCAAGCCCACTGAAGAAAGTGACTTCTAAGGTCCCCCGTTGGTTAACATCCGGACTCTTATGATCCTGTTTTCTGGGACATTCAAATAAGGAGAAAAATCTCCTGGTGAATGGACCCTTGCCTCTCACTCTTTCGTATTCTTTCTCCCTCTCTCCTCCTTGGGCATCCCAGTATGACAGAGCTGACTCATTTGCTGGTTTCATGCCTAGAGGCAGCTAGTGGATAGAGCTAGAGTCAGGAAGACTTGAGTTCAAATCCAGCCTCAGACACTTACTAGCTGTGTGACCCTGGGCAAGTCACTTAACTTGTCTGCTTCAGTTTCTTCATCTATAAAATAGAAATAATTATAGCACCTGTCTCCCAGGGTTGTTGTAAGGGTAAAATGAGCTAATATTTGTGAAAGTGCTTAGTGCCGTGCCTGGCACATAGTAGGTACTTTAAAATGATTATTCCCTTCCCCTTCCTTTCCTGTACTACGAACTTCTTGTCTGGGTTCTCCCTCCCTCAGATGCCAGACTCCACCTGGAGAAGCCTCATTTGTCCCACCAATGCACTTGAAGACTGGATCCCATCCCCACCCCCGCCCCCACCCCCACTGATGCACGTTGTCTCTCCTCTTTTCAGCTGAAGTGATCCGATGCCTCAACAGTGCTCTGCAGGTGGGCTGTGGGGCTTTTGCATGTCTGGAAAACACTACCTGTGATACAGATGGAATGTATGACATCTGCAAATCCTTCCTGTACAGTGCCGCAAAATTTGATACTCAGGTAAGAGGCATTGGGAGGAACGGGTCACCTCCTGCCACAACTGAGGCAACTGTTTGAGTAAGCAACAGAGGCTGTCTTTCTTCCCCTACCCTCTTCCCCACCCCAACCCCAATTGCCTTTGTGAACAAAGGTTCAAATCTTCACTCCACTGGGGGTCTCAGAGGGTCTTTGATGGGGGGGTGACTATGGAGCAGTAGAATTAGAAAACCTCAGTTCAAAGCCTGGCTCTGCCCCTCTTTCTGAGCCTCAGTTTCCTCTTCTGTAAAACTGGGGAGGGGGCATAAAACTATGACCTTTCAAGTCCCTTTCAGCTCTAACTGATGATCCTGTGATCCTGATGGAATCAGACAGAGGTGGGGGAGCAGAAAATTACCTTTCCTTCATGTTATGAGCCCATAAATAATTCCTTTCAAAATAGTTTTTCTCCTAGAGAAAAGAACTAGGAACTGGGCAGTCTTCCCTCTGGAAACAAAGCCAAGCGACGAGTCTCTTTCCTTGCAAAGGTTTTAAGTGGCTTCCGGGGTCCCTCTAAATCTGAGGGGTTTTTCACGATTCTTTCTAATATTTCACCTCCTTTCTTTTCTCAACACAACTCCAGGAGACGGCTGGAGGGGCACTTTGGCAGACAAAACTCCACAAGCCTCCCGTGGGCTTAGGTGATTCAGTGACAGCCCCACGTTGGCACCATGTCCTGTTTACACCCAGTATCATGTCTGTTGGCCCCGTAGGGTGCTGATTTACTAGGATGGGGACTGTAGCATGTGGTGAAGCTACTGAGACAGCAAAGGGCAAGCAATAAAACCCGGTAGCCTTGGGAGCCCCACTCTGGTAAGATGAAGCAGTTAGGAAGCACCCACAAGCAATCTAGTCAGGCCCTGCCCTCCAAGAGCTAGTTCTGAGAAGAGCTGGGGGTGGGACAGGACTCCAAGGTGGGGGTGGGGAGGCTGTGGGCAGAGATGAGGAGAATGGCCGGTGTGAAGGTGAGATGGCCAAGAAGGAGCAAGGAGGGCTGGTTCTGGGTAAGATAAGGCTAAAGCTCCCCTATCAGAGTCAGGGAGTCCATTTCCTAGATGTATAAGCTCTCCACACTAGTACCCCCAAGTACGGCCCTCATCCCTTACAGCTCTCTTGGCACCTTACTGACATGATCTCATTTGAAGCCGGACAGTTAATGCTATGGTTACCATCCCCATTTTGTAGATAAGGAACTCAAGGCCAGCAGAAGTCAAGTGACTTGGCCAAGGTCACGCAGCTAGCAAGGGCCAGAGGCAGGATTCTAACCCAGGTCTTCCAAGTTCGGCATTTTATCCACACTTGGCTACCTTCCTCTTTAATAATGAGGCAGCTAAGTGTCCCCGTGGATAGAGAGCTGGCCCTGAAGGAAGAACCCGGTTCAAATCCTGCCCCAGACTTTTATTTGCTGTGTGACCCTGGGCAAGTCATCTGAATGCTCTGTGCCTCTATTTCCTCCTCTGTAAAATGGGGATAATAATAGCATTTCCCTCCTGAAGTGACTGTGAGAATCAAATGAGGTAATATCTGTAAAGTGCTTTGCAGACCTTAAAGCACTATGTAAATGATTTTATTGTTGCTAATTTGTGTCCAACTTTTCATGACACCATTTGGGGTTTTCTTGGCAAAGATACCGGAGTGGTTTGCCATTTCCTTCTTCAGCTCGTTTTACAGATGAAGAAACTGAGGCAAACAGGGTGAAGTGACTTGCCCAGGGTCACACAGCTAGTAAGTGCCTGAGGCTGGATTTGAACTCAGGTCTTCCCGACTCCAGGCCAGTCATCCTATCCACTGTTATCACTTGGCTGCCCCATGTAAAAGATAGCTGTTATTAGTAATCACTGGGCCCCCTTCTTCACAGAGATGCCATGAGCACTTTGTTAAGTACACAGAGACATAGAAGGGCTGGCTAGTTTGATTTCTCAAGTGGCCAGGACACTGAGCCCCTGGGCCTGAAGCTCATTCAATGGCTCTGGAGGGCCTAGGCTCAGACTTTCGCTCTGCTGCCAACTCCTTTTGGGCCCATGAGTGCATCGTTGCCCCTGTTTGAGACGCAGGTTTCTCATCGGTAAAACCCAGAGGCTGGACAAGGACATTGATGCTCTAGCCCAGCCACTGCCCTGGGTCCCATCCCGCCTCCTCTGGCATGTTGCCATAGTTACCCCAGAACTCTCTGTGCTTGCAGCTTCTCCCCTCTCTAATCCGTCCTTGACACAGCTGCCAAAGCAAAGCACTGCCTGCTTCCCTGCTCCCCTGCTTCTCAAGAAGGTTCAAGGTCTCCCTGTTGCCTAAGCCCTTCCCAGCCTGACTCTGGGCAGATTGTGCATCGCTCCCCTTCTTATGGCCTCTCGAGTCCAGCCAAATCGCTTTTTTTTTCATATACCACAAGGCATCTCTCATCTCCATGGCTTTGTGACCTCCTCACCTTTTCCTTTGGGGATCCCCACCTTCCTTCAAGGCAAACTCAAGGGCCACCTTCCTACGTGAGGGTCTTTCTTGATGTCCACTGCCACCATTTGTTGGTGTCCTCTAAAATTCCTTTGAATGTCCCTTCTAATTATTTACTGTTATCTATGTTGTATCTCTCCAGTAAGGGCCATTTCTTTTTTCTTTTCTTCCTGTTTCAGTATTCCCTGTACTTCACACAGTGCCTTGCAAACAGTGGATACTTAATAAGTGCTTGTGGAGTAGAATGGTCCCAACCAATGCTAAGTCCCTCCTTTTCTCATGGACCTTTCAGGGAAAGGCCTTCGTCAAAGAAAGTCTGAAGTGTATCGCCAATGGCATAACCTCCAAGATCTTCACGGCCATTCGGAGATGTTCCACATTCCAGAGGATGATCTCCGAGGTACAAGAGGATTGTTACCACAAGCTGGACATATGCGGTGTGGCCAAGAAGAACCCCGAAGCCGTATCTGAAGTGGTCCAGCTGCCCAATCAGTATTCCAACAGGTACCCCATTATTCCTGGAGCCAAAGGCGGGAGGGGGGGAGAGATGAGAGAGACTCCATTGGTAACTGGCAACACCTGACCTCTGTGCCACCGAGCCTTCCCCTACCCTGCAGGGAGAATGGTCAGACTGCTCCCGAAGCTTTCACTGCAAGTACAGGAGAAATCATTCAAGACTTACCAAACCACCTAACTTTAAAGTTAGGATCGCTTTCCAAAGTGCACATAGGACCATAGATCCCTATCTGGGAGTGACCTGAGTATTCATCTAGTCCAGCCCTCTCATCTTCAGAAAAGAAAAATGAGATCTAGACGAGCGAAGGTGGCGCATCGGACAGAGGGCTGAAATCCAGCTTTAGAAGCTGACTAGCTATGTGAACCATGAGCAAGTCACTTAACCACTTTCTGCCTCAGTTTCCTCACCTGTAAATGGGGTTAACAATAGCCCCTACCTCCTGGGGTCATTGTGAGGATCAAATAGGATAATATTTGTAAAGTGCTCAGCACAGTGCCTGGCACATAGCGAGTACTATTTGTGAGCAATTATTACTGTTGTTGTTGTTATACATGTTAGCTCCTGAGTCTAGATCCAGCGCTCTTCACTGTGCCAATCATCCTCTAACAGAGGAAGAAAAGTATGCCAAACGAACAAGCACTGATCAAGTACCAGGCACTGGGGACACAGAAGCAAGAATGAAGTCATTCCTGCCCTCAGTGAGCTTACACTCTAATACTCTAATACTCTAATCCCTAGATCAGACACCATGGTAGACACTAAGGATACAGAGACAATGATGAGACAATCCCTGCCCTCAGTGACCTTAAGTCTCCTGAGCATTTATAAGTGTTTACTCTATGAGGAGTAGAAGAAGCTGCTTCTTCTTCTTCAGAAAGGGGAGGGGGTCTGAAACCTGAGGTCCCAGCCAGCTGGCCTTGCCTAGCTGAGTCTCCATAGGCAAGTCACTCTTTCCTCCTTGAGCCTATTCTCCTCACCCATCTAATGACCTTTGAGTTCCAGCTCAAAACATAAGATTTGAGTCCCAGATTCAGCATCTACTCGCTATGTGACCACAGGCAAATTGCTTAACTTCTCTGAGGAAATCAGAACTAGATAACCTGAGGGGAAGGGGGTCCTTTCTAACCCTACATCTGTGACACTTTGATCATCCCCACTTTAAAGTGAAGAAAGTGGCCTTTAGAGAGGTAAATGGAGAGAGGTGATTTACCCAGAATGGGAAATTGAACCAAAGACCTCCTGGCTCCCTGCTCAGCCTCTGGTCCACTATGCTGATGATAACAGGCGTTTCATTTGTAACATAGTAGTTTCGTGTTTGCCAAGTACTGTACGTCTATTGTCTCATTGAAGCTTCACAGCAAGCGTAGGAGATAGGTGCTATTATGATCCCCATTTTACAGATGAGAAGACTGGGGCCAAGTTAGGTAGATGTAACTTAGCCAAGGTTACAGAGCTGGGTTTGAACCCAGCTCTCTCGTGACGGTCCCTGCAAAGCCAGAGCTGGCATTTGGAGACCCTCATTTTCAAAGCGACCTTTCCCCGGGGCTTTTGTTGGAGCTGGCTAATTTTATGACTGTTTAGAGTTTTCCGGTTCCTTGCCGGGCTGCCCTTCGCTAGCTGAGATCTCTGCTCCCCTGAAACATCCTGCTTTCCCAGCCCAATCTCAGCACAGACACACATAGAACCTGTGCCAATTGGCAAGGAGGAATAAGAGGAAGTAGTTAACGGTCCATTCCACTTTCCTGTGACTTATCTGAAGTAAGGTGGGGGAGGAGAGGCAAAGACCCCTGCCAGCCAGCCCTGCCCAGGAAGAAGGGCCAGAGAAGGAGCGGAGAGCGGGGGAGGGCAGGTGCCCACCCCTATGGCCGAACTTGGCCAGATGTGGCCTTTTGCCACTGTGGGCAACCGGATGAGGCCAGCAGAGAAGGCTGAGGGTCAGTGAGCTCTACGCCCCAGACCAGAGCCAGTGCGTGTCACCGATGACGCTTCCCACCTCTCTGGTGCACGGACAGGGAACAGGAAACAGGAGAATAATATTGATCGAGGGAAACAAAAGGCTATTTATAGATTTTCACACACTGAGTTCCTAAGCCGCATGGACTCCAGGGCTGAGAGGAGCCTGAGCCTGGGCTCAGATCGAAACTTATGTTCTCATGAGAAAGTTGGGACCGGCTCTTTACCAAGCCTGGGGAAACTGACCCCTTCAGGGTGGATTTGTCAAAGGAGAGTGAGAAAACTAAAGCCAGGCTCCTTAATTTCCCATTCTGGGTAAATCACCTCTCTAAAGGCCACTTTCTTCACTTAAAGTGGGGATAATCAAAGCATCACAGATGTAGGGTTAGAAAGGACCCCTTCCCCCAGGTTATCTAGTTCCGATTTCCTCAGAGAAGTAAAGCAATTTGCCTGTGGTCATGCAGCGAGTAGATGCTGAATCTGGGCCGTGAATCAGGAGGATGGACCTGAGTTTGAATACTGCCTCGCCCGTGTGGCCCTGGGCGAGTCACTCTGCCCTGCCTTAGTTTCCTCACCTGTAAAATAGAGATGGTAATAGCACCCACTCCCTTCCCCGGATTGTTGTGAGCCTCAGATAAGATGTAGTGCCTGGCACATGAATCATTACTATTGTTATTGTTATAACTGTGTAGGTTGAATGGTAAAGACCCTGCCCCTGACTTGTGTGTGACTTTAGGCAAGTAATCACCTTCTCTGAGCCTCCATCACCTTATCAGCAAAATGCAGGAGCTGAACCCAAGGCTCCTTCCAACACCGACATTCTGAAATTTGAAGTTAATAGCTTAGGCTGCGTGCACAGTTCCTTAAGGTACCCAAAGGCTTCTTCTTCCCGGCAACCAACCGATGGCAACAAGGCATCGTCCTTTTCTCATCGGCCAGGAGATCCCAAGAGGCCAAAGCCCAGATAATGGTGGAGAACGGAAGGGCTGGCAGACAGAACTGGGACCTGCCCGTGGCTCTCTCTGGCTAGCCACCCAGGCAAAGGGAGGGCTCCGCGAAGCCTTCGTCCCTCTTCACGCTAGAGCCTTCCCTCCGTATGATCTCCTGGCATCCTGACACAGCTTCTCTGTACACAATTGTTCATGTGTGTCTTCCCCATCAGACTCTGAGTTCCATGAGGGCACGGGCTGGCATTGCCTTTCTTTGTATCCCTAGTGCTTAGCACAGTTCTTGGCACTAGTAGGTGTTTAACAAACACTTCCTGACTTGACTCCTGCCATGGGGTTGACGCTGGTTACCTCTTTTGCCTTCCTCTGGTCGTGGGAGCCTTCTCAGCTTGCCTTGTCTGGGGCAGATCCAAGCCCTGTCCTGTGCTAGCTAGGAACATCACAGGGTCATCTGTCTAGAAATAGATGCATCCAGAGGTCATCTGTTGTGACCATCTCATCTTAGAGGTGGAGAAAATGGGTCCAGGGAGGTCACGGCTTACCTAAAGTTACAATGGCAGTAGATGTCATTGTCAGAATTTGAACTCAGATACTCTTGGTCCATAACAGCTGGTGGGGTTAGGCAATGGGTTGTGTTGGCAAGGGTCATCATTCCCAATGCAGAAACAGTATGGTCTAGTGGACCGGGGGCTAGGCTTGGAGTTACAAAGACAGGTTTGCCTCCTGCCCACCCATTTAGTCATGAGACCCTGGGTAAGTCCCAGAACTTCACAAAATTAACTGAAGGCTTCAGTATCCAGGTCCAGATTTGGGCACCCAGATTGGCTTCCCAGCAGCATCAACTATTCCACCCTCAAGACAGAGAGGTGAGCTGCCTTAGAGGGAGCTCTTGCCTCTGCGCAACAGTCACCATCCTTCCTGACTCAGTTTCCCTCCACCATGGGAACAAATGTCAAGGGCCTGCCATCTTGACAACAGCCAACATTTCCGATGAGGTTGGGCGGGTGTGTGAATAGCTGCAGTCACCCCTGCAGTATAGCTGGTCTATACCTCCCCTCCAGGTCATAGGATTTGGGGCTGGAACAGTCACCTTGTGGTCCAGCCTCCCCAATGTACAGATAAGGAAACTGAGGCCATAAGGGTGTGTATCTTAGAATGTTAGAACTAAAACTGATTGGAAGCAACCCCAGTGGTGATCTGGTCCATCCCCTTCACTTTTCAGATGAGGAAACTGAGACCCAGAGTGTATATGTCATAGAATGTTAGAAAGAATCTTAGAACCTAGGATATTAAAACTAGAAGGAACCCTAGAGTCCACCTAAGCTACCACTCTTAATTGTATAGTGGAGAAAACTGAGGCTCCAAAAGGTTATCAGTAGAAGAAGTAATTATAATAATGGATATCTATGCATTGCTTAAGGTTCCAAAGCACTTCACATAAGTCATCTCATGATCCTCAAAACTACCTTTGGAGGAAGGTGCTGTTTTTAATCTCCCTTTTGCAGATGAGGAAAATGAGTCTGAGACTGGTTAAATGACTTGCCCAAGATCATACAGATAGTAAAAGCTAGGATGCAATGTCAGGCCTTCCATAGCTAAATGGAGTGTTCTTTACACTGCATCTATTCTTAGCTCCTGTAATTTCTAATCCTACAGGGAGGATATGCCCCAATTTAAAAAAAAATAAGAGTTAAGTGTGATCTCCCCTTGAGATTGGAGAAGAAAGGACATCCAGGGCATTTTGGCTAACCCAGCTCCAACTCCCCTCCCACAATCATCATCTCAACTCTGTCCAAGAGCAGAAAGGTCATTCCCTAAACTCATTAGATATGTTCTGCTCCATTTACCACACAGCCTTGAATGGACCTCTCTGGAGGGGTTAAGTCATACTGGAAAAATGACTAACCCCTTGCCCTCTGCAGAGAGTTAAAAATAAACAACCTTTTTTCTTGCCCACAGTGTAGCCTGGAACATCCCTTCCCATTCCATCCCTACCCCCAGTACCTTATACAGAAAGAACACTGATCCTAGGTAGTCTAGAGCCTTGGGCTGGCTCTGTGACCTTGGACAAGTCACTGACCCATCTGGTCCTCAGTTTCTTCCTGTTTAAAAAGAATGAACGTGTGGGCTAAATAAGTTTTCGGGCCTCTTCCAGCTCTCAAAACCCTGTGGTCTTTCCAATTTGAAAATGCTTCACAACTCTTAGAAAGTTGAACAACCACCTAGATTGTATAAGAGACCAGCATGGGATCGGTTCCATCTGGAAAGAGCCACCTTCTAAATGGAACAAAAGGATCCAGACTCATGCAGTAACCTCACTCCCTGGGAGAAGGTTAGATTTAGAGCCAGGGAGACCTGGGTTCAGATCCTGCCTCAGGTGCTTACCAGCTATAAGCCTATGATGCATCCTATCTCTGTGACCTTAGGTATCACCCTTTGCATGGGCATCTGTGACTCTCAGCTTGATTGGTACTTACTCATTCCTTGACTCTCCCCTGGGTTGAACTTAGTTATGAAACTTGCCTTCTCTTCTCCTCCAGATACTACAACAAGCTTGTCCGCAGCCTATTGGAATGTGATGATGAGACAGTGACCAGAATCAAAGACAGCCTGATGAAGAAGATCGGCCCCAACATGGCCAGCCTCTTCCATCTACTGCAGACGGACCACTGCGCCCAAACGCCATCTCGGGCTGACTTCAGCAGGAGGCGAATGGCAGAGCCTCAGAAGCTAAAAATCTTCTTCAGGAACCTCCGAGGTGAGGATTCTGCTGCCTCCCACATCAAACGCACATCGGCCGAGAGTGCATAACAGAGGCGGGGGCGTTCACACCCCTGCCAAGATAGTTTCATTTTAGGGGAGATAATGTGCCCATCTTGAGTGTACTGTGCCTGGTTTAATTTTTTTAAAACACTTTTATTTCAAAGTAGTTCCTATTATCTGTCTTCCTTTTCCTCCCACCCCCACCTCCCCACCCCCACCCCATCCCTTATAGACTGCATGGAACTAGCTTCTGTATCCAGTGTCCTGTCATTGCGATGGCAATGTCCCCAAGAACTTAACAGATGTGACCCTACTGCATCTTCCCCAGTGGAAACCACCCTTGTCCATGCCCTTCCCCAAACGACCCTCCGACCCCATCCGTCCGTGCTGTCCCCGAACCACCAGGGTTTTGAAGACGTCAGCCCTTTAGCATAGTTACCCCATGGAGTTAGCCGCTAGGGAACCACTGGAGGTTTAGCTGCGCATCTCGACCGCGCCGAGAGATGCCGATGGAGTTCGTGTTATGAAATCTGTGCTGGCCATGGACGAATATGAATGTTCTGCTTTGTGGGTCCCTGGTGAAGTAGCAACGTGTGATCGCGATCCCTCCAATGTCTCCTTTCCTTTTGTATTCGGGGCTCACTACTAAAGTGCTCGCGCCTCATTCTCTAGCCTGTCACGTTGTGCATTTCGATAGAGAATCAAACTTCTATCTCCATGTACTGTAACTGCTCAGAGCTTTAAAAGTCTCTTTAACACTTGTCTTAAAAACTAGCCTATCTTAAGGTCTAACTGTGGAATGTAAAGAGCTGAGGACTCACATACTGTAAATAAACGCCCGAGAAGGCTGCTTAGACCGAGCAGCAAATAATAATAACTTTATTGCCTAGAGATTTAGCCTCATGACGTAGCTTTGTTTTTCTCTTTCTGGGAATAGGGTCACTTCTCTCATGACTAGAAGTACATATACATACATGCTCTTGTGGCCTTTTTGATCTTTAAATATAATTAAAAGGATAGATGTCGCTTCCCTCTGCATCAGAATCTGAGATGGGCCTCTATTTGTTGGGTCAGGGAAACCAGCAGGCATTTCTGATGAAGCCCTGCTGAGGAGCTGACCTCTTGGTCAACCACCTCAAATCTGAGACTGCTTGCTGTTCCCTTAAATCTGGCTAGGAAGCAGCTCGATGTCACCGTAGGAAAGGGAGTTCCCAGAGCAGTATGTTCCGTGTCTTAGGAATTATAACTTCTTGGCAGGCCACACCCCCCCCAATCGCAAAAGGATGGTGAGGACATGAGACATGTAGCTCACCATTCCCTCTTTTGAAGGGCAAGGATTTGAGGGGAGTCAAATAATCCTGGGCCATCCAGCCTTAATAGAAATCTCCAGTATTTTATGTTGTCTGGGCCTCATCATGTCACTGGTTATCATTAAATGGCCAGCTGGGGATGGCATTGCAGCTTTGCAAGGAGAGAAAGACAGAGACAGAGACAAAAATCCCCCAACACCCCACCCCAGAGCTGGTGGCTTCATCAGCTTACTCATGAGGCCTCAGTATCATGAGTAACTTCTCGATGTACGTCCAAAGTTTTTCAAGGTCACTGTCCTCGGACTCGGTGGTCCCTCCCAGGCAATGCTGCCCACTGAAAGTCAAGCCTTCTAAACTTACTTAGATAGAAACTATTGGTGCTTCATTCTCCCTGAAATATAGGCAGGAGGTAACCCCATCCTGTAGATTCCCAGACAGAGAAGGGACGAGGGCAGAGTAGGTCTCTAGCTAAAGAGGAAGCAATACAACCAACCTTACCACAAAGCCTTTAAACCAATCACTTGCTGCCAAGGTACCCAAAGCAGCTGTGTGAATGTTGCTGCCCCCCTCCTCCCCCAAGCCTGCCCCCCCCACGAAGCCCATCCTCGGGGCACTCAGCAGTGAGCTGAGCCTATGGACCTGAAGGGTCACCTGCAGTTCTCCACTCCCAAAGAAATGGGCACTATGTCATCTTGTTGGGCATTGGGTGAACCATAGTCTGGGGCCCCCTTTATCAGGTAGGGTCGATGACTTGTGTAAACAAGAAAAGTTAATGGCCTGTGTGTCCTTATCCACACTAGCCATCCCACTGAGCTAGGATCCCAACGGGGCTGTTGGGATTTCAGCAAAATTGCCGGGGAATGTCTTACATCAGTCATGGGAATTCTTTCTTTTTGCTGTGGTTCCTTCATACCCCTCTAAAGTATATATACATATATGTATATATGTGTGTATATATGTATATATACATATGTGTACATATATAATTTATGTATTTATGGAAAGAAGCAATTCTTACTTGTCAATTTTCTTTGTTTTTTTTTGCTTCTCCCCTCCTTTCCCTCTCCTTCTCCTCATCTCCTCCCTACCTACAGTTCCAAAGTTTTTGTCTTGCATTCCCTGCCCAGAGTGATTTGGGGGCAGATCTCCACCTGACTGCATGATTCTTCTCTTGTGATCTGGTTGCACTTTAGAAAATTTTGTGCCATTATATTTGCATTAATGTATTTATAATTTAAATGATATTTAGGGGGTTGGGGCTGAGTACTGGAATAAACAGTGAGCATATCTGGCATATGTCATTATTTATTGTTGAATTACATTTTAAGCTCCATGTGCATATAAAGGTTATTAAACATATCATGGTAATGAGAGATTCAAGTTATTTTCTTTGCTTATTTTTATAATTAAAAGATACCATAGCATAATATGAAGTGAATTCCTTCTGAGACAAAAAAAAAAAATAAAGTGTTAAGTTTTATTTTTTGCCCTCTTTGGTGTCTTTCTTTTTCTTTTTTTTTTTAATTTTCAGGTAGAATGACATCCCACTATATAGGAAAGGTTTGGAGGGTCCTTTACTTTATCCCTTAGGCAGCTCTGGAGATTTAAAAAGAGGGTCTGTCTCAAACCATGTTTCTGGGGCTCCTTAGCTTTCTAGAGAGGCACCCTAGGATGCTACGGGCTTTTTCTAGGTGAAGTTAGACTCTGGGAAAAATTAATGAATGATTTTTTATTCCCTTCTCTCCAGCTCTGCCTGGGTGATGGTCACTTAGGCAAAGTTCTTTATTCCTCTAAACCTCAGTTTCTCTTGTTGTCCAATAAGGGAGTGGGAATAGATGACCTTTAAGGTTCTTTCTAGCTTTAGATATGAGTCTTAATTGTCTCTCTTTTTTTTGTTTTTTTAAGGCAATCAGGGTTAAGTGACTTGCCCAGGGTCACACAGCTAGTAAGTGGCAAGTGTTTGGTCTGAGGTCGCATTTGAACTCAGGTCCTCCTGACTTCAGTGCCAGTGCTCTATCCACCGCGCCACCTAGCTGCCCCTTAATTGTCTCTTCAGATTACATTTTGGTCCTTTAGTTCCCGAGTATTACTGACGACTAATACAAGGGTTGCCACCTATAGGCGGAAAATATATTACATCTGTTTGATCTTGGCAGCTAAAACTTCTCTTCCCACTGTTTCCCCACCAAATTGGCCCCAATCACCAGCTTAGTAATGATTGTCAGGGGGATCACTTCAGACCCCTTCCCTATGAACATGGGCATCTGGCTCCAAGTAAAGGAAATCACTCCTTTTCTGTAAAAATAAAGCTTTGTACAGCCCACTCTCTAAGATTGCCACCAGCTTTAATCTGTGATCCTATGGATGGATTAATTCTGCGAACAAAGGAAGGACGGCTCATTTTATTGTCAAAGAATCTCAGAATCTTCCTAGTGGTCATCTGGGCAGGAAAATCACAAATAGGGTCACAAAGCATCAGACATGACTGAGCAGCAATAATAATAACAACAAAAAAATTCTCTTTCTAATTTCCTCACCATGTTATGGAGTCTCAACCTAAAATGAGCTTAAATTTACCTCTTCCACCCATTGTTCCTAATTCTGCCCTCTGGGGAGAATAGAACAAATCTGATTTCCATTTGGCATGACAGCCTTTCTTACATTTGAAGACAATTATCATGTCCTCTCTCATCCTTCCCTTGCCCAGCTAAACATCCCCAATTCCTTTAAGGAATGCTATATGACCCTTCACCATCTTTGATACTTCATCCTTCTGGGTTCTGACTCCACCCCCACCTCATCCCTATCCCCATGAATTAGAATCCATAGGACTTATAGGCCAATAGGAAGTTGGAATCAAAAAGAACCTTGAGAATCCTCTAGTCTAAACTCATTTTAGGAGAATATTCACTCATCAAAGGGAATAATGGTTTCATCTTGTCTTTTCATCTACTGTACTTAACACAGAGGCATGAACATAGTAGGCACTCTATAAGTGTTGGTTGGATTATATTGGATGGGGGAGCTGAAGTTCAGAGAAGTGATCCAATCAACCAACAAGCATTTCTTAAGCACCTAGTGTGTGCCAGGCACTATGCTAAGCAATACAGATATGTGGACAGCACAAACATCCCCTCCCCTCAAGGGGCTCACAGACTAACAGGGAAGACTAACACAAGGAAAAACAAGGCACCAACAAGAGATGGGGAGTGAGAATGGGTCGTCATCTGTAAGAGAAGGCGCTAGTGGGGGAGGGGAGGAGGCTTGGTGCAGAAGATGAGAGTTGAGCTGTCTTGAGGAAAGCAACAGAGTCAGGGTTCAGCTCCAGGTTTCCTGCCTCCTGATCTCCCAATTCTGGTTGCTCTGCCCCAATGCCTTCATCTCTTTCAGTCTTTCCACACCCAGCAGGGAAATGCCAAGCTGAGAAATGGCATTAACTCCAGGGCCCCTCTCCAGAAGGCTTCTGCCAGCTATGATATCCAGAACTACTAATCACTTCCGGCTTTGTTGTTACATACATGTCTTTAAGGCAAGAAGCGAGCTCCGGAGACAGAACCCGCTTGGATCTGTGAGCCAGTTTATCCTGGATTCCACATTAGCCCATTCAGGTCTCTCTTCTCCTTTCTTGAGCTGGGGGACCTCTCTCATTAAGCCCTTGGTTCCAGTGAAGCCAAGACCGACAACCCCTTCCTCACTCTCCATCCCAGCCCAGAACATCCTCTCTCCACCTTCTTCCTGGGCCTGACACTGCTCCTTTGTTCCTGCCCAGAGCAGATCGTGAATAACAGCATACTTTCTAAGTCTTATCTGAACCACAACAGTTCCTGGATGTTCCCACCTCGGAGGCAATCTTGCCCATAAAATAAACTCAAGGGGCCACTTAGCAAAGTACCTGCAGGAGCTTGGAATGCAGCTGGAACCTTGGACTGCCAAAACCTCATCTCCCTTTCTCTCTTTTTGGCGCCATTTCCCAGTCATGGAAGTTTAACGTGCCCAGCTCTTGGCAATTGGTGACTCAAGCCACCTTAATAAAAAGAGCTGTGATAGCATCTTCCATGACTTCAGATGTCAAAAGCCAAAGAGAAGAGGGAAAGGCCCTCTTACATGACCACATCCTCATAATCCTGCCAGAGGAGAGACCTTATCTTGATTTTAATTTTTTCAGGTCCCTTTCATCTTCTACTCTAAAAAAAAATGGCCAGGAGAAAGCAGAGACCCACGCAGAGCTTATCCAATAGGCATCTCTCCAATTCGGGAATAGCCTGAGAGAGTAAGGAGCAGGGGGTGGGGAAGCATTAGCCCTGGAGAGAGTGGTTTAAGCTTGCTAAACCTAACTCCATCGTATGAATCCAGGCTCCCAATAATTCCACATTTGCAATGATTTCAACAAGACTTCTCAGCTACAATTCACTTCTAGCTTTAGTTAATTGCCTGTTAGAATATAAGCTAGCAGGGATGGTTTCTTCCATTGTACTTGAATCATAGTATAGCACCTAGTACATAGTAGGAGCTTAATAAATACTTGTTGATGAATTAATTAATGCTGAACCTCATGCCCTCAGCCTACTAGCCACCTCCCGCCATTTTGCTTTCAGGTCCATCCTGCACAGCTGAAGAATCTTCCTATTGTTCATTCACATTGGGGCATTCCTATACTCGGACTTTGTGTAGCCAATGGGCCCCCCTCTCGGTGAACCCACACAGACTCAAGTTTTGACTATGGAGAATTAAAAATAAATTACTTATCTTGGATTCAGAGATAAAGTACTTAACTTGTCTCGTTTGCACCATCCAGATCAAGATGTTAGAAACTTTTTTGAAGTTAAGGCACTGCCAAGGTTTTGTCTTTTTTTGTGTGTTGTTGTTATTCACCACAAAGAAATTCATTGAAGCAGTAAATATTTAATTGAGATAGAAGTTAGATGGCATCAGCCATATTCCTGAATGAGTGCAGCACACACACACATACACACACACACACACATACTCACACACACATTCTCTCTCTCTCTCTCTCTCTCTCTCTCTCTCTCTCTCTCTCTCTCTCTCTCTCTCTCTCTCTTTCTCTCTCTCTCTCTCAGAACTCCTCCCAAGTCATGACTTGTTGGTGCTAGGATAGAAAGACCACTCTGTACGGAGTCAGAGAATCTTCACTCAAATCCTTGCTTTGCTAATTCCTGTTAGGTCAAGTCAAATCAAGAAGTATTTATTAAGCTCCTACGATATACCAGGTACTGGGCTGAGTATCTAGAAATACAAAGAGGGAAGGAAAGCTCTCAAGGATCCTGTGGTCTAATGGAAGGAGACAATGCAAGCAACTATGTACAAACAAGATATAGACAGGATAAATTAGAGAGAATTTCAGAGAGAAAGCACTAACTTTTAGAGGGATCAGAAAAGACGTCTTACAGAAGGTAGGATTTTATTTTTTTACATTCATTTATATTTTTAATTTATGGAGTAAAACAAGCATTTCCACAATTAATTTAAAAGTATGATTGTACATGAACTGCAAATCTGTTATGTACAACTTGGTACAGGTAAGATCTTAGCTAGAACCTGAAGGAAGTTGAGGAATCTGAGATAAAGATGAGGAGGGAGTACATTGTAGGCATGGTAAACAACCAGTGAATATGCATGGAGTCTGGAAATGGAGGGTAATGTACACAGACTAGCAAAAGGAGGACCGATTACCCGTTCTGTGCCTCAGTTTCCTCATTTGTAAAACTATAGAGATGCTATTGATAGTTGAAGATCCTTGAAAAAGTTCCCTTGATTGGTGCATCTATGCAGGAAATCTTCTATGACCTTCATATATGACTAAAAGACATCTTGGAAGAGAGCTTGCTCTACTAGGTTTAATGATTTTATACAATCAATGTCAACATAAGGGCATCAGGATTTCATTTTCTGATCATTGTAATAGCTGTAATAGATTTGCAAAGCTCACGTATTATCTGATTTGAACTTTGTAACAACTCTCTGAGGTATTGTAGACGTTGTTACCCACATTTAATGGCTATAAAAACTGAGGCTAACAGAGGTTAAATGACTTGTCCGTGGTCCCATAATATGTGTCCAAGGTGAGATTGAACCCAGGTATTCCTGGGTCCAAATCTATCACCCTTTTCACCAATTACACCACCTCCCCAGTTATTGACTTTTGGACTTAAACCATGCTGTCTCATCCTGGAATTTCCCTCAGGACCCTGGAATATCCAACTACTTCCAGTTTTACCAGTAAATGCCTTTGGGATCATTTGTCTTCACTGGGTTTTCTGCCAAACTTTCTGCAAGTCTTTTTTTCTCTTCCATTGCTCTTGGCTGTTTGGTAAACTGGTAGTGCTCATAAGCTCCTGCTCTCTCCCCACATACAGATAGAGATTTATATATGACTCTGTATTTTAGACCTATGTTGCCCTTGGTTGATGTATATCTCTTGGCAAGGGATCAAGTGTTTATTGTGTGACGTGATTTCTATCATCTTTTTCATCAATCAACAAGCATTTAAAATGGCCCTGTTGTGTTCAGAACTCTGGGGATATAACACTATAAAAGCAGGCCAGCCCCTGCTTTTGAGGAGTTTATACTCTGTTGGTCCCATCTCCATCCCTTTGGGATAGAAAAGAGGAAACCAACACACCTGACTTCTCCTGTGGTCAACAATCCCTTCTTCCTGTTATCCAATATCCTTATGTGCCCACTAAAGACAACCCTGAAAGCATATAATGTAACTGAGGCTCATAATGGTGACTCTGAATGATCAAGAAAAGGCTAAATTCAATTTAGTGCACTCACTTTTATAAGGCAGGAAGGTAAAATATATCTGGGAGATTCTTCCATCAACAAACATGGCTGGAATATTTTGGTTCTTAAATATGAAGTGCTGGGTACTTTTGACAAGTCTGTCATATACAGAACTACATGAAGAGATAAGCACTGGGCAGAGTGGGGTGGATCCCCATCTGGTTGTATAGTTGAGCCCAAAAAGTTGTCATTAATGGTTCTGTTGAATCTGACTTGAAGGCAAGTCCCCAGAAATCTCTCCTTGTCCATATGCTGTTCAACATTTTTATCCGTGACTTGGACAAATCTATAGAAAGCAAACTTATCAGCTTCGTGGGTGACATTGATACAAAATACGAAGAATAGCTGTCATGTTGCATGACAAAGTCAGGGCCCCAAGAGATCGCAACAGGCTAGGATTCTGGGTCAAATCCATTCAGAGAAAATAAAGTAAGGACAAATAGGAGATCCCACAATTGGGATTAAAAAAATCAGCTACACAAGTACTATGTCAGGTAAACATGAGGCTATGGCTCATTTTTAATGGTGCTTTAAGCTTGCTCAATATGCATCAATAGTGGGATATGACAGCCAATAAAGCCGCCATCTTAGGCTATACTCATAGTCCCATATACTCAACCACAGCCACATTCTATCAGGAATATCATATTCACTTCTGGCAACCACCTTTTGGGAAGGACCTCGATAGCCCTTGTGACCTTGAGTACATCACTTACCCTCCCTGGGCCTCAGTTTCCTCATCTGTATATAGCAGACCCTCCTCTGGGAACAACTTGAACTCAGCATTAACAAATTGCATGTTAAATCCCCACAAGGTGATGAATACTCCAGTTTCAAAGTTCAATCTAGGTCCATATTCATAAAACCAAAACTCAGGAGCACCTTCCCTTTAATATCGATCAAACAAACAACAAGCATTCATTAATCATCTACTGTATGCCAGGCACTGTACTAAGCACTGAGATACTAACATTAAAAAATGAAATAATTCCTACTCTCAAGGAGCTCGCTTTCTCTCAGAGGAGATGATAGCATGTACAAAGATAATTATACACAATGTGTGTATATATATTATAATACATTATTAATATATTATAATATATACAGAGAGAGGAGAGAGAGATCTATAAGTAGATGTATGTAAATATAGATCTATATATAGACACATTGAATGACTAAAATAAATGCCTGGCAGTACAATACAACGTTGTTGATGAAAGGGCCAGTAGCAGATGTGGAATTCAAGAAAGACTTTGTGTTATATAGACACTATGAACTCAAAACAGAGGCGTTTACTGAGAAGACCCAGTAAGAACCCTAGTCACCAAACATTTCTCCAATAAACCTGACCACACTCCTTCAAATATACACAGCATCAAAAGGAAGAGTGGGAACGTGCACACAAAACACACGTAGGGAATATATGTGATCAACACAATTTACATTTTTGACACTATAGCACCCCAATGTCCTCTCTCTTCTCATCGTGTCCTCATGTCGTTTCCCCAATATGTGTAACATCTCTTTTTGGAGAGGTCATTTAGATAGTCTCTCTGAGCCTACTTGACTCCCAATTTCCCGAGCTAACTTTCTTAAATCCATAGCTGGCTCTTTTCTCTGCTGCCAGAAATCATTTTCTTTGAAATTGTCTCAACCACTTCTCTTTTTTACTCTGCTACCTGCTGGGTGCAGCATCCCCTACTGGGCTAATAGTTTTGCTACAAGATGTCATGACAGTAAGGACAGAGGAGAAATAAATTCCCTTTTTTCCCTAAGAGAGGATGAGAGATTCCCTCTTAAGAACTAAGTTCTTTTTCCATAGGTTCTCCTCCCTACTGCCAGGGGTCACCCTCCTCAGAGTTGCTTCACCTGCTAATAGCGTTTTTAAAAGGCTATAAGGGACGTGTGACCAATCTTTGCCAGCCGATGGCAAACTTCCCTCTAATTCCATGAAATCTGATTGCATGAACTCCTTCATTCCTCCTAAAGGGATAAGAAAGTATGAAGTTCTTCTTTACACAGCTTTTAAGATCTTAACACTCCATTGTCTCACTTACCTTCCCCTTTCCCTGATTTTATCGACCGGGTTAGGAAGAAATTAATTGTTCGTGGGTGTCCTGATCAATCCTTCTATGACGTGTCAGATGAGGGATTTGGACTAAGTAGTCTCTAAGGTTCCTATGTCCAAATGACGGTGACAGGAATGATAAAAAAAAAAAGAATGCAAATCTTGTCATATGAAGATTGGTGAAGGAAGTAGGAATGTTTAGCCTGGAGAAGAGACACCTTAAAAGGGACGTTATAGCAGTCTTCAAGTATTTCAGAGCTTGTCATGTGTAAGAGGGATTCCACTTATTCTCAATGGCCCCAAAACGCAGTACTAAGTATAATGTCTCTAAGTAAGAGGGAGGCAGATTTAGGCCTGATTTCAGGAAAAAAATTTCTAAAAATGAGAGCTGTGCAAAAATAAAGTAGATTGCCTCAGGATATGGTGAGTTCTTCTTTATAGCAGGTCTTCAAGTGGAGACTGGATGACAACTTGAAGATGATACAAGGTTATGATAGATCTAGACATGGGAAGGCCTTTGGAGACCATCCAGTCCTACTCTCACACTTTACAAATATGGTAGCTGTGGCTGAGGGAAACTAAGTGACTTGTTCCAGGTTCCACAGGTAGTAAGGGCTCAGATCCTTGGACTCTGGGCAACTAGGTGGTGCCATAGTGCCCAGAACACTGAGCCGGGAGTCAGAAAGGCTCATCTTCCCAATTTCAAATCTGGCCTCAGACAACTACTAGCCATGTGACCCTGGGCAAGTCAGTTAACCTTGTTTGCCTCAGTTTCTTCACATGTAAAATGACCTGGAAAGGAAATGGCAAACCACTCCAGTATCTTAGCAAAGAAAACCCCAAATGGGGTCACAAAGACTCAGATCCTCCTGAAAAACAACTGAATAACAACTCTTTCTGTACCACCTTTGAGGTAAAGTCTTCATAAAGCTAAGTCTGAGTCAAAGAGAAAGGCATTGAGTGACTTTTGTGGTATAGTTCCAAATTGTTTTCCAAGATGGCTACACCAGTCCATAGCCCCACCAGTGGTGCAATATAATGTGCCCGCTTTCCTCAAATCCCTCCAATATTTGTCATTTTTCTCTTTGTCATCTTCCAACCTGATTGGTATGAGGTAGAGTTTTTCATTTCTCTAATAATTTGTGATTTGGAGAATTTTTTCATGTGGCCATAGATAATTTGGATCCTTTTAGATACTTTACCAGAGACTTTCCAGGTGAAGCAGGTGACTCAATAAAAACTAGCAGTTATATTGTGTGATGAGGTTTGCAAAGTACTTTGCATGTATCATCTCATTCTATCTTTACAACAACCCTGGTAGGTAGGTGCTATTATTATCATCCCCATTTTACAGATGAGAAAACTGAGACTGAGAGGGAATTATATGACCTGCCCAGGGTCATACAGCAGGATTCAAACTGATGTTTTCCTCTCTCTAAGTCCAATGCTTTATCCACTGTACCACCTAGAATGCTCTATGTAGAAAGTGGATGCCTACAGCAGAGTAAGGAAATGGGACTTTCTATCTGCAGGAAATCTGAAAAGATGGCACCTGTGACCAGGAGCAACAAACAGTACCTGAGGCATGAGAATTCTGGGAGACAGCGGTGACCAGGAAGCCAACAATTGGCCAGACATAGACTTTTACTTTCCCTGAGGTCAAGGAGTGGATAAGCTCTCAGTCAATTTGAAAGGACCTAAGGACTTTGGACCACTCGATGAAAGACAGAGAGTGTCACTCAGTACATATTTTCTGATTGATCGAGAAGACCAAGTCGTATATCTTGGGCTATGCATAAAAACCACAAGTTAGGGCAGTAGTGAGTCAGCCAAGACATGAACCAGGGAGTTAGAGCCAAGCCCCTGAGAAGGAGTTGACCTGGGATGGGGAGGAGGGAAGAGTCCAAGACGATGCCAAGGTTATGAAAGTGTGACTAGAAGAATGGGAGGGGTGTTGGCAGAAGGATATCTTCCCTATTTTCTGCTTGTTAAATCATCGAATGTGTCCACACCATGGATATTCTAAGAGATTATACCTTTTTGTGGTTTGGCATAGCCAAGGCAGCTGAGTGATGCCATGGATAGAGCACTGGGCCTGGAGTCAAGAAGACTAGAGTTCAAATCCAGCCTTAGATAATTACCAGCTATGTAGCTTTAGACAAGTCACTTGACAGCTGTTTGCCTCAGTTTCCTCATCTGTAAAATAGGGGTCATGATAGCACCTGGGCAGCTAGGGAGCATAGTAGATAGAGTACTGGGCCTGGAGTCAAGAAGTTGTTGTTGTTGTTAAGTCATTTTTCAGTTGTCTCTGGCTCTTTCTGACCCCATTTGGGATTTTCTTGACAAAGCTACTGGAGTAGCTTGTCATTTCCTTCTCCAGCTCATTTTATAGATGAGGAAACTGAGGCAAACAGGGTGAAGTGACTTGCCCAGGGTCACACAGCTGGTAAGAGTCTGAGGCCAGATTTGAATGCACAAAGATAGTGTTCCTGACTCCAAGCCCAGGGCTCCGTCCACGGTACCACGTGGCTGCCTAGATTCTGGCTAGACAGTATTGAGGCACAGAGTGACAACGTTATGCCATCAGAGCCCAATTCCCAGGCAGCTGTTCTATATGGCCAGGACCAAGGAAAGAATCCAGACCCAGAACAGAGCAGCAGGCAGAGTAGCCTCACAGATCATGGGATCATAGGTCTAGAGTGGCAAGGGACGTTGGGGATCCCTTTGGGATCCATTTAGGGAAGTCTGTGGATCCTCCTCAGAATGATGTTTTGAAATGCAAAATAAAATACTCAGGATTACAAAAGAAACTCAGTGTATTGAAATATAGTTATCAAAATATTTCTTAAAAATAAGCCCATAGAGGCCAGGTTAAGAACCCTTTCTTTCTAGTACAGCTCTCTCCTTTTACAAAAGAAGAAACTGAGAGGAAGGGAAGTCACTGACTGCACAATCCAACAGGTGTAAGTAGCAGAGCTGGATTTGAACCCAGATCTTTTCATCAAACCCTGCATTTGGTCTATGGTATGGTGCTGGCCTAGTAGCAGCAACAATTCCTCTCTGGCTTCCCCTCTTCTCTGAGAAGGTGGGGGACCACAGACATAGAATGGTGCAGATGTTGTCAGATGTGGTCAATGTCTCAGTTGACCTGGTGAAGTTTTCTTTCCTTCTTTCTTTCTTTTTTTCCTCCTTCTTTCTTTCCTTTCTATCTTTCATTTTTTAAAATATTGTCATAAGGAAAGACTCTTTGGTTGGGAGAGGGGTGGGAAAAGATATTCCAAATGCCCATGTATTAAAATAAAAGGTATCAACAATGCTTAAAAAATAAAAAACAACAAAAGCAATGATTGTAGGGTGAAGGTTTCTGAGACTGAAGCTCCTTGTCTGCTCCCTTCCCAGGGCTATAACTGGGGCCAATATTTGGACAAAATTCGTCTGAGGGGCTTGTGGCATCCTGTACCTGGGCTCAGCGTCCAGCGGCGCTCAGCTGGCCCTTGGAGCTCAGGGAAAAATCGTGCTACTCTGGCCAGCCCGTGGAATAGGGGAGTGAGGATGGGGGTGGGGTGCAAGTGGATGAGTGAGTGGACCAAGGAAGGATCTGACATCACATCCCGTGGCTGAATTTTAACAAGGGCAGGATGACTTATCATTAGCACTCTGTACAAGCTGCTCAAATTGCAAGGCTCTGGTCCCGCTGCCTGGGGCCATGGGACAATTCTGGGAGTAAGTCTTCTCCCTGCCCAACGCTGAACAATTGACTCCGCATGTGGTAGGAGCAGAGGCTGGGGCTCCCTTTCGTTCCTTGTGGCCCCGTGTCATGTTCAACAGCCTCAGCCGGAGTGAGAGTCAGGATGCCACGGTCTTTGGCCATCAGGCCTGGCACCAGGTGGCAGCTCTCTCTGCCCTGCCTTTGTTTCCTCTATTAACCCCAGTGGAGCGAGAGCATTCTCACATTCCAGAGCTCAAGAGGAGCCATCCCCCTAACCAGTGGCCCAAATCCAGCCTGAAGAATGCCTGGTAGCACTAGCCAGACACTGACTGGCTTTTGTTGTGAGGATGAGATGCAATGGTATTTGTAAAGAGGTTTGGAATCTTAGAGCACTGTGTAAATGCTAGCTATTATTATTAAGAAGAAGAATAAAAATGAAGGCATCTCCTAAGGCCCTAAACCTATGACCTATACACTGAAAGGTGGTCTCACTGCACCCTAATAATGCCAGCCCCACTCTTGGCCTCTACCTTGCCTCTGACTCTTCCTACCATCATAATAAGTACCAACGTGGACGTTACTCAGTATGTTAGCACAGCACTCTACATACAGATCTTTTTTGTGTCTCACAACAAACCTGTGAGAAGATGCTCTAGGTATCAATGGTCCTCATAAGTGAGAATGAGGGAAATCCAAATTGCCTATTCAGGGTCAAGGTCAGTGGCAGGATATGAACCCAGATCTTCCCATTAAGGGCATGCTTCTAGAGTGCAGGAGAGTTTTTCCTTTATGTATTCATGATGAGTTATTAGCACAGGGCCTGGTTCATAATAAATATATAGTAAATGCTTGTGGATTGCTTGATTTCTAACACCAAGCCCAGCATTTTGTCTCTTCTGATGTACTGTCTTCAGAATCTGCTTTGCTCTCTAAATTCTACTCCATCCTCCAAGGTTCATCTAGAGTCCCTTCTCCTCCAGGACATTCCTCAAATACTCCAATCACCTTCCACAGACCCCCCTTTTTCTGAACTCTCATTATACTTAAGCCAGCTGAGCTGAGCTGTAAAGTTGGCCTGTGACTGACCTAACAATGTACACCCCTTGAGATCACCAAGTGCAAACTGGAATGGCATGATCTTGTGGGCAACAGGTTGGGCTCCCCCTCTTAACGTGTTAGCATGAGCGTGCATGTACACATAGGCTTTTACCTACTCAATGCCCATACATGTAAAAGGGGCGGGCGCTGACGTATGGTGGCAATTAAGGTTTGAGGCATAAAAATGTTCCTGGCTTCACTTTCAAGGTCTGAAGGAGAGTGAGATTTTTGGTGCTGGGGAAGCTCTCAGAAAGTGACAGCCCACAGGCAACTGAAGACTCTGGGTGCCTGTGAAATGTCTGTAGAGGTCAGCTTGGTTACCAAAGGTATTCCCAGCAGCCTTAAGACTCTGGCAAATCTATTTCCCATGTACAAAGAGTAGCTGGTTCTGCTGGGGTTAGGAAAATATTCCTAGGGCCTGAGCTCTGTGATCTCTAAGAGATCTTCCTCAGTGGAAGCTCCATTGAGAGAAAATCACTGCTCACAGGTCAGGGAGGAGAGCAAAAAAAATTTTTTTTAAATAATGTAACACCTCTGCCTGTCTCAACTAATTAAAATGGAACCCAATTGGCATAATTGTCCATATCCCCAATTCTAGGTATGTCTCTGGGTTCTGGAAAGAATTAAGTTTCTCCCTCAATGGCTGCCACCAAAGAATTACAACAAAATCCATGTGCCAAAACTGTGGTGGGTCTCTCGAATCCCAAATTTAAAACAAATAAAAACTACCAATAACAAACTCCAATGATTTCTTCACCATAGCTGTTAGACAATCCTAACATTCCAGGGATCTGTCCTAGTTTGCTTTCTTTCACTGTTGAAGTCCCTTCAATGACTGGCCACGTCCAGGTACAATTGGAGTTCTGAGAACTGTTGGTTCAGCTTCATAGACATTTCCAAAAAGCCATTCAAGACCAAGCACTTTGCAGGGATAAGGTTCAGGAGGCCTCCCCCCAAGGCAATGGGGTGATGATAACCATTGGTAATACCAAGGCATTCCTTCCAAACAAAGATTAAGCAAAACCAGTTCTTCTGAATTTATCCTTTTCTAATGAAAACAAAGTTTCCTCCATCCTTCACCCCCCAAAAAATCAATCCTACCAGACTGCTTGGGAGGTAAACTGAGTTCTGAAGAGATTCCCCAGTAGAGCTTGAAAGAGGTTTAAATGCTAGTCTGGAATGCCCAACAAAGCTGGAGGGCCTAAGACACAGTTTACCACAATTACCTTTCAAGTACAATTCTTAAGTATACTTACATTGTTCCCTTCTTACTGAATGATAATCTCCTAGGAATAGGGGTGGAAGGGGGTAGACCTCACCATTTCTAGCTCATCACCAAAACTGCCACCAGAAGCATGAAGTCCAATCTGGGCTCATGTTCCTCTGTACTGCCTAATCCCCCATTACAACCAGCTCATGGTGTTCCCATCCTGCAAGAATATGCCAACTTTTCTAGTCTGGCCTGATTCAGGCCAGTCTCCAATAGCTGAGGTTCAATACTGGAACAAAATGAGCCACAAGTAAGTCATTTAACAGTTGACAGAAAGAGATTTACGTAGACACAGCTGGAGAAGAAGTTATGCAGCAAGGATAGGCATCAAGGACCCCTCAAGTTGGTTCAGCTAAGTCAAGGTGTCCATTGTTATCCACAAAGCTAAGCCTCAGAGCTCCTCCTTATGAGGAATTGATATTAACAGTCTCCCTTTAGTCCCCTGAGCAAACCAAGTTTTGAATGATGGCTCAATACCCTTTAAGGAAAAACTAATCTAACTTGCAGAAGGGGAAAGGTTAGGATAATGCTTTGCCACAGAAGGTATATGAGAAGTATTGTGAAGATAAACTCAATGGGACTTGGTGACAGTCTAGATATCTGTGGTGAGGAATTAGTATGACACTGGGGTTGCAAACTGGAAGGGTAGGGGGAGATAATGAATGAGGCTTTGACTATATTAAGTTTGAGATGCCTCTGAGACATCTAAGCAGAGAGATTTAGAAGGCAGTTGGTGATGTAGGATTGAAATTGAAGAGATAGATATATCAAAACTGGATGTATTGATTTGGAAATCAGTTAAATCCATGGGAACTGATGAGATGACCGAGCACAAAGAGAAAAGAGGGCCCAGGACAGAGTCCTGGAGGCACCAAGGCAAAGTGGGCAGGGCATACATGATAACTCAGCAAAGTCAACTGAGATGGAGCTCTCAGAGAAGCAAGAGGAAAACCATGGCAGAGCAATTTAACAAAAACCCAGAATGAGGCTTAAGAAAAGGTGTTAACCTGTTAAAAGACAGTTGGTAACCTGAGGAAGAGCTTCAGTTAAGTGGTAAAATTAAAGAGGGCTGAGAAGCCTGTGGGAGGTGAAGGAGGAAAGGTAACAACTGCAGACAGCTTTGTCTAGGAGGTTGAAAGAGAGGAAAGATAGAAGATGACTGCTCTAGGAAATCGATGAGAGATCACAAGCCTGGTACATAGTAGGCCCACAATAAAATGCTTGCTGAATGAAAAGTGGTGCAGGATATGGGTTATGGATGTCTGTCTGCCTGGCTTGATCTGACCAAATGATTCTTAGATCCCTTAAAGAACCAAGGAAATTCCATTCTGAAGCTGGTTCTCACCAGCAAGGATGGACTAGGTGCTGGTGGTGAAAATGGCGAGATGCTTGGGGAGGAATGACTTCTTCTTTCTTGAGTTTGGGATACAGAAGAGGAGAGCCAAGCCCAGTTTGAAAAGCGTACTGATTAGATTTGGGGAGAAGAGATCCCAAAGGTTCAGAGAAGGGAGACGTGGGGGACGGAGAAGGGCAGGCACTAAAATTCTGCGGTAAATTCAGAGCAGGAAAAGAAAGCTCTTGTAAGTGAATCCTGAAGATGGAAAGGGAAATGGGGCTCCACCATCCCCCGCCCCAGTCACCTAAGCTCTTAAACTTCAGGGAAATCCTCAGCTTTTCTTACGCCCACCCCACATGTCTAGTCTATTGTCTTAGGGTTTTTTGTTTGTGCTGGAAGAAGAGATACTTTCCAGCTCTTACATTATGTAATTCTATGATTCCTCTTTGACCTCCAGAAACTGCTCCAAGTGAGCCTGAGTTCCCCCCCACCCTGACTTACCCCAAGTACTAAAATAGCTCGCTACAGCTCCAGGTAGACACCGAAAGTGCTGAGCCCTGAAATTTAAAGTACCAATGATGGGACCCAGCAATGACAATTCACAGCGACAAAGCCTGAGTTATTTGCTTCGCAAAAGGAGTCTCTCTAAAGACAAAGCTGAGTGCATTTCAGTTTCCTTTCTTAGCCCTCCTTGGCTTCTTGGTTGAGTAATTAGCTACTCAATTTAAAGAAAAAAAAACGACAGCTAAAGTGTGTTTTGTTAAAAAGAGCTGTAGTTTGGAAGTCAAAGGACCCATTTGCTATTTTGTGACTGATTACCAGTGGGACTTGGGGCGGGGGGGGGGGGAGGCAAGTGTGAGCCTCAGTTTCCTCTTCTGTAAAATGAGGTTTGTACTAAATGGCCTTTAAGGGGCCACTACCATCTGTGATCTCAGAAATGACTTATCGTTACCTATTGCAAACAGATTTGAAATGAATAGAACTCATTTTCCCATAACACTGAGAGGTTCATAAAACATTTTCCTAACAGCATTCCAGGGAGGGAAATGATATAAATCTGATTAATATCCTCATATAAAAGGAGGAGTGAAGTGAAATGCCCAGGATTGAACAGCAAGAGAAATTAAAAATCCAGGTGTCCAGATGCCAAGTCCCTAGGGTCACAGGACTATTGCTTCAATGTTGGAAGGAACCTTGGAAGTCACATAATCCAACCCTGTCATTTTATTGACTCAGACAGTGGGGCCCTGGCAATGACTCATCTATGGTCACACAGCTAATAAGTACTCTTTCCGTGACCCCCCATATGTGAGAAGAAAACAAACTTCTAAAACTAAGTTGTAAGTTCAAGGGAAAATAATAACACTAATAATGATGATAATAATAGGTACTGGCGTTTATATGGCACTTATTTCGTGCCAGGCACTGTGCTAAGTGCTTCACAATTACTGCCTCATTTGCTCCTCAAAACAGCCCTGGGAAGTAAATGCTATTATTATCCCCATTTTACTGATGAGGAAACTGAGGCAAACAGATTAAATGATTTGCCCAAAGTTACACATCTAATAAGTTTCTGAGACTGAATTTGAACTCAGATCTTCCTGACTCCTGGTCTAACACTCTCTCCATTCACTGCACCACCTACTTGCCTCTAATTAAAATGTAATTCACAAGGTCCATGTATATGTGTGTATGTGTGCATATAACATAAATAGGCATTTATACACGTATGTATGCATGTACACATATTATATTTATATTATCTATTCCATAGAAATACATATGCAGAGAGAGAGGTTTTGTTTTGTTTTTCCCGTCCATTCGCAATTAAACCTAATTGCTTTGATGTTATATTTTGACTAGTGCTAAACCTCAGTTTCCTTCAACTTCCCTGTGATACTGGGTTTGGACTGGGGCACCTACTAGTAAGTCTGATAAGCTTTGCCACTCATATCACCTTGGACAAATCACTTCCACTCACCATACCCCGATTTCCTAATCTATAAAACAAGAGGATTTAACAAGATATCTATAAAATGAGCAGTGACTTCTAAAGTTCCGTTCATCCCTAAATCTGTGGTCGCTTGATCAAGCAATCAGGGGAGAGTGGGGGGCTGAGTGGCCAACAGCACTTCATCTGGGCCAAGGGCTCTTAACCTTTATTTGTGGCTAACTGGTAAAGCCTTTGGGTCCTTACACAGAATAATTAGCTTTTTAAATGCATTAAATAAAATGTATAGGATTATAAAAGAAATCAATTATATTGAAATACAGCTATCCAAATATTTTGAATGTTAGAGAAATATGTATGTATATTATATATATATGCAGGTCTAACAACTAAAGTTATTTTGAAGTATGATGAATGTACATGAGATTTAGTGATATCAGCAACAACTCTAATGTGGTATGAAAATATCTGTGATTTCTGTGGGTCACGGGCCCTGCTAATACCACTGAGGTTTGTTGCCTACATTCATAATTAAAGGAAATGAAAAATTTCAGTTCAAGGCTTGTGAAAATATAGATGTCATTTTTCCCCTTCCTAGTTCACAGATCCCCTGAAATCTCTCCACAGACCTCTTGGGGATCCATCAGCCCCAGGTTAATAAGGCCTTATGGAGTCCAACCCACTCTTTCTCAGAGAAGTCATGTGATGGTGCAGAAATAGTATTAAAATCACAGAAGTCCTGGGTTTGGCTCCGTGAATACAGTAACCACTCTTCTATTTCAACTTGTCAGCCTCAGTTTCTCTATTTGAAAAATGGGAATAATAATACCAGCAGTATCTAACTCACGAGAACCAAACGAGTCACTTATAAAGTACTTTACAAACCTTAAAGGGCTCTATGCATACAATTTGTACACACACAAGGTCCCCCAAAAGTGAGACTTTAGGGACACATGGGAGGTTGAATTTGACTTTTGACTGCATTGATGCACTATTATAGATCAATACCTGCTCTGAAATTTAGTTTTAGAGAGTCACTTGGTCTACTGAAGGAAAAGTGACTTGCCCAGGGTCACACAGTCAATATGTCACAGAGACAGGACCTGAATCCAGGTTTCCCTAAGGAAAGGAAGTCAACTCTCTCTATCCATTCTCAAAGTGCTATATCCAATTCAGCTGAACATTTATTAAGCACCTACTAGATGCCAAGCACTGTGCTAAGAGAAAGGCTAAACATTATTGTTGTTGTTACTGCTAATACTATTAATATTAAAGATTAGGAAACTGAGGCCCAGAGAGGCCCTTTCAGCTCTCAAGATTTGGAATTCTATGAAGGGGCTTCCAGAAATACACATGGTATTCGCATAATGTTTGGTCCCTTTCCAAGTACAGCTCCAGCTCACTCAGGATGGGTTAAAGGCATTTTCTGTTCTCTTCCATTGCCTGGGTTGGATCCCAGTAGCTGCCTTCTGCAAATTGAAATAGCAGCCCACGACCGGGTCCCTCTCCCCGAGGCCCGACATCTCAGCAGTTCCATCATCGACACCACCAGAGGGGAACACCTGTCTCCTGACCCCAGGCCAGGTTGAGCCACCCTAGGCTTCCTCTGGCCCATGTGCTTTCCACCTGTTTCCTTTTTTGGCCTCGGTGGCTCTCAAGACACTGGCTGGATCACGAAGCAGGAAAGCGAAGGAATGTGCCCCTAATCCCTAGAAATACAGCTGGGCCGAAGCAAAGGGCTCTGGTCTCTCTGTCTAAATCTCAAGGGCCGTCTCTGCTTTCCCTGTGGCTGCTCTTACAGTTCAGCTAGTAACAATAGCTACCAAACATGATAATAACAATGATACCTTGCCTGGGCAGCCCTTCAGATAATTTCATAAATGCTTTTTATGTCCATTATCTAGGTGGCACGGAGAATAGTGCATTGACTGGGCTTAAAGGCAGGGAGAGCTGAGTTTGATTCTGCCTCAGATACATACTGAGAGATTCCATTATCATTTTGATGCAAAAGATTCTCAAATCTCAACTATCAATTCCTAACCCCTCTGCAATCTTCAACTGCCTATTGAACATTTTGAACTAGAATGGCTGGTAGGCATCTTAAACTCACTGTGTCCAAAAACTGAGTCCATTATTACATTCCCCCCAAACCCTTCCTTCTTCCTGTCCAGGTAACCACCGTCTTCTCAGTCACCCAGGCTCAAAACCTAAGTGATGGCAGCCTCGATTCCTCTCTTTCTCTGTCTCTCTCTCTCTGTCTCTGTCTCTGTGTCTCTCTCTCTCTCACACACACACACATACACACACACACACACACACACACACCAGCATCCAACCTGTTGCCAATACCTGTCAATTTTACCTTTGTAGCATCTCCTACACATGTCCCCTTCTCTCTTCTGATACTGCCAATGCCTCTGGTCAGCCTGACTATGTCTCTCTCACACACACACACACACACACACACACACACACACACACACACACACGCACACACACCTCAATAAGCTCCACTGGTTCCCTACCACCTCCAGGATCAAATATAACCTCCTCTGTTTGATATTCAGAGCCTTTCATAACCTGTACCCCTCTCATGTTTCACTGTCATTATAGCTTACACCCCCCCACCACCCCCATACTCTCCCATCTAGTGACCCTGGTCTCCTGGTTGTTCCTCCCACAAGCTCATCCATCTCCCATCTCGGAGCATTTCACTGGCCCTGCCTCATCTCTGCCTCCTGGCTGCCCCAGCTTCCTCCAAGCCCCAGCTAAAATCCCACCTTCTGCAGGAAGCCTTTCCCAAAGGCTTAATTCTGGCGTCTTCCCTGGTTAGTTTTTCCAGTTCATACTGCAGGTAGCCCATAGTTATTTACATGTCGTCTCCACTAGATTGTGAGCTAACTCCTTGAGAGCAGGGTCAAGCTATTCACCTTTCTTCACATTCTCACCACTCAGCACAGTGCCTGACACGCAACAAGTCCTTGATTAATCTTCATTGACTGACTGAAGCAGAGGTGCAGGAGGAGGAGTTGGCATACTCTTTTTCTATTGTTGTTCAGTTGTTTCAATTGTGTCTGACTCTTCATAACCCCTTTTGGGGTTTTCTTGGAAGAAATACTGGATCGATTTGCCATTTCCTTCTCTAGTTTGTTTGACAGATGAGGAAACTGAGGCAAGCAGGGTGAAGTGACTTGTCCAGGGTCACAGAGCTAGCAAATGTCTGAGGCTGGTTTTGAACTCAGGTCTTCCTGACTCTGGGCCCAGTGGTCTATCCACTTCTTCCCCACCTAGCTGCCCCAGCATATTCTTAGCTTCCCACAATCATTTATCCAAATTCCCTCTGCCATCATTATCACCAACCATGTCTCCTTTTTTAAGTTAATTTCATTCCATCCAGATACTATCATGTATAGAAGCCCAGGTCACTTTCCCTTCTCCACCAATTCATCCCACACCCACAGCAAGCCTTCTTCTCTACCCTAAGCCCTACTTGCTTCAGATACTCTGTCCTCCCAGTCCCTCCCCCTCCTCAGCTCCCAAAACCTCTGCTTAAGTTCTACAACCTACAAGAGGGGTAGACCCTAGACCCCCAACTCAATTTGCTCCAGATGCTGCAGTGCCCAACACATAGACACTTTTGATAAAGGTCTGTTGAATTGAATTGAATTGTCACAATTAGTCTTTGAACCCATGTCTTCCAACGCCAAATGCAGCATTCTCTCTGCTACCCCATAAATAAACAAATAAATAAGTAATGGGTTATCCATGCTTTGCTTGAAGACCTCAAGGAAGAGGCCACTCCTGTCACCTCCAGAGGTCCCCCATTCTTACTCTTAGGTAAGGATAGGTACTGGACCCATGATTTCATTAGTACAGAGAAGTTCCCAGGGAAGAAATTCCCTCTATCCGTGAAAGGATGCATCTTCTCTAACATTTGGAGTATTTCAGTTGCCTATTACACTGAAAAGTGATTTACGCAGGGTCACACAGATAGTATGTGTCAGAGGTAAGACTTGAACTCAGTACTTCCCGGCCTCAAGGTCAGCTCTAGTCATTGTGCTAAGTTTTCTCTCTTTTACTTTTAAATATTCCAATTATGAGAACATTTTCCCTAACATGGAGCTAAAAATTTTCTGCCTTATCACCTCCAACCTATAACCTCTGCTCCTAATCTACCCCCAGAGGCAAGACACTGAGCAGGGCTGAACCGATCCCTCTTCCACATGAGAGACATTGGATGCCCACAAAACCCAAGAGAGAAGAGGGGATCAGAAGGCTGCTCTCCTGTATCCCAAGGCCTGGGCCCAGAGTTTGGAGCACTGGATGCCAGGCTCAGCTCTGTCAACAACTCACTGAGCGATTTTCAGTCAGATGCTTTCCCTCTCTGAGCCTCAGTTTCCCCATCTATCAAATGGTGATGGATGATAACCATCACCCCTTGCATCCTTAAGAAGCTTTATGGTTTACAGAGCAGATACTCCCTCATTGAACTTTCATGAGGACTGTTAATCAAAAAAACAATATCCCAAGTCTATGAGACCTGCCCCAAAATGGGATTTATTAAAAGAGAAAGGCACCCTCAAAACTTCTGAACATGGTGGCTTTTTAGCAGACACAGGAGAGGAGGCTGATAGGCAGACATTCAGATATCAATTGAAGGAGAGGGATTTAGGAGACAGACTGTCACAGAAGGTAGAATCAAGACAACCAGGAGAGGCTATGTTTTCACTGGCCGAGAGGGTACATTTGGGTGTTCTCTAAACTCCCTTCTAGCTTGAATATCCTGTGATTTTCTGACCCAAAGAACTAGGTTTGTCTCGGTATTTAACATGTTCTTCTGATACCTTGGTTCAGGGGTGGGGAGCCTGCAGCCTCGAGGCCACACATGGCCCTCTAGATCCTCAAGTGTGGCCCTCTGGGACAAGTTTGGATTCAGTCAAAAAGCCACATTTGAGGACCTAGAGGGCCACATGTGGCCTCAAGGCCATAGGCTCCCCACCTCTGCCTTGGTCTCTGGCCTGAAACTCTTGGAATGAGCCACAAATGAAAAGCAATTTTAAAAAGAACAAAATCTGTCACGGGAAACTAGGGCGTGGCTAGCCCTTCTTTGACTAGCCAGGCAGAAAGCAGGATTGCCTTGAACATACAAAAGGCCCGGTGTCTCTGAGGGTCAGGGTCAGGGTAGGTTGGAAGAAATTGCTCAAGGAAGTCTGTGGGGGGGGGACCCCAGGGCAAGTGAGGGTGATCAGCTCAGACTTCTCTGAGAATCAAAAGTTGTGTTTTGACTAAAACCACCCATGTGTTTGCTCTTGGCTTGGGTGGCTGGGATTAGGCTGGCCTTGAAGAAAAGGGGTGAAAGCTGAGTAGGCCACAAAGATGCCTTAACAATATAATAATTCCTTCAATTTGTATAGCACTGCTTTGCTTTTCGAAGTGCCTTCCCACCCCCTATCTCATTATATCCTCCTAGCCTCCCTCTATAAGGGGTGAGACAGAAGGAGGGGGAGGGGAAAGGGTGCTAGACTTTGGAGATCACCTAAATGTACCCTCTCCTTTTATTGAGGAGGAAACCTGGGACTTGCTCAAAGTCATACAGCTGGCTCTTGGCAGAGGTGGGCTCTCTCCTGGCTGTCTGGACTCTCCCTTCTACAACAGTCTGTCTCCTAAATCCATCTGCTCCATTTGATATCTGAATGTCTGCCTATCAGCCTCCTCTCCCTGTGTCTACTGAAGAGCCACCAAGTTCAGAAGTTTTGAGGGTCCCCTGACCCAAGCACCATTGACGGGATGAATCTTCCCTAGGCCTTTCCAAATCTAAGTCATAGATTTAGAACTGAGAAGGACCTCAGCAGACATCCGATCCCCTCATTTTACAGATGAGGAAACTGAGGCTCTAAAAGGATATATGACTTGCCAGTTGTTGAACAGGTGCTAATAGAAAAGGCTGAGTCTCTTTCATGATCAAATCTAGGCTAACCAGCCTTGAGAAGTATTGGATAGAATCTGGGAGTAGTAAGATCTGGTACAACCCAAACAATCACTTAATCAGGGTTCTCCTGCATTCCAGGCACTGGGCTAAGGATGCGAGTGGAAAGAGCACTTGATTTGGAATTTGAGAACTGGAGTTTAAGTCCTAAAGCTGTTACTTACTTCCCTTGTGACCTTGGACATTTCATTTCCTCTATCCAGACCTCAGTTGCCTCAACTGTAACTTCAGATAATTAGACTGCACATTCTCTAGAGTCCTTTCCAGTTCAGATATAGGGTGACTGCTTGGTTCATGGGATGGGGAAGAATGAAATAAGTAACGGATCTCGTTATCCATTAGCCCAATGGCTCCCAACCTTTGGAAGTATGAGGCCATTTTTTAACAGGATAAAAAAAAGCACAAACTTCCATATGATAGGAAATGTAATGTATTTCCAGGGACAGAGAAAATACATGATGAATGATGGAGGGAGGCCTGGCCTCTCTTGCACCAGGTTGCTCATGCCCCAGATACCCTACCCCCTTTCTCCTGTCTAAGAACCATTTCCCCTTCCTGCTGTTCTTTTCTGGAACGTTCTATACCTAGAACCCTCCATGCTGGAAATTTCATTCAATAAACATTTATTCAATATTTAGTACCTCCTAAGGACCAGGTACTGTGAGAGGGGCTGTGAATATGAAGATGAAAACAAACCATTCCCTATCCTCAAAGAGCTTATATTCTATTGGGTTTGTATGTCCCATGCTAATGCAGCCGGAGCCTCTCTGGGAAGTGCCCAGCACCTCCCTGTCTTTTGACATCAGAAATGGGAGGCCAATCAGAAGCATCTGACCAAAGCATCCTCCTCCACTACCATCATCACTTAGAGAGTGAGGGAAGGAGGCAAGGAGGGAGGAAGGAAGGAAGGAAGGAAAGAAGGAAGGGAGGGAGGGAGGAAGGAAGGAAGGAAAGAAGGGAGGGAGGGAGGGAGGTAAGGAGAGAAGGAAGGAAGGAAGG
>NW_020954615.1:4111665-4122607 GCF_900497805.2 Vombatus ursinus | reverse complement strand
GGAAGGAAGGAAGGAAGGAAGGAAGGAAGGAAGGAAGGAAGGGAGGGAGGGAGGGAGGGAGGGCAGGAGGTAAGGAGAGAAGGAAGGAAGGAAGGAAGGAAGGGAGGAAGGAAGGAAGGAAGGAAGGGAGGAAGGAAGGAAGGAAGGAAGGAAGGAAGGAAGGAAGGAAGGAAGGAAGGAAGGAAGGAAAGACGGGAGGGAGGGCAGGAGGTAAGGAGAGAAGGAAGGAAGGAAGAAAGGAAGGAAGGAAGGAAGGGAAGAAGGGAGGGAAGAAGGGAGGAAAGGAGGGAGAGAGGAAAGGTCATGACATGTGAATGTGCATCTGGTCAAGGCATCTGCAATCAAATCCCTGAGCTGCAAATGCTGCCTGAGCCAAGACCACTTCCATATGTCCCTCCAAGGCAGGAAGAATGGGGGCTGTCAAGGGGAGAGGCCCCTTCCCTCTATTCTGTTGCTGACTCCACTGTGGTATGCTTCTCATTGTCCTCATATACCAAACTGGGGAATCAGACCTTAGGTGACCTGCTTAATATCACGGCATCATAGGCTTAGAATCTAGGGTTGGAAGAGACCTTGAAGGTCATTCAGTCCATTCCCCTTCCCCCATTTTATAGATAAGCAAACTGAGGCCCATAGAGGTTGTGACTTGCGCAAGGTCATAGCTAGTGAGTGTCTGAAATATATTTCTCTGAGGTTCCCTCCGCCTGTAACATTCTAGGACTCTGGGCAGAACCATAATTAGGGTGTGGTGAGCAGAGCTCCACTCCAGGCCTCTGAAATTTAGAGGGTATAAACATGTAGTATGTGCACTCTTTTAGCAGTTTTATAGTAACTAATTACTCCACCTACTCCAATCAATTTGTCTTAGTTATTCCTGTAATTTTCACATTTTTGAATCACAAAGTTGACTTGAGGATCGGTTTCTATTGTTTTCCCCAGGTGTATCTCAAGCACCAAAAAGCTCTGATTCTCAGACCCAGCCTCATATCACAGGTGAGACCAAGTTTCCAAGGCTTAAGCAGATAAACTTACTTTGGCTGGGGAGCAAGTAATAGAAGAACCACTGAAAGTAGGACTTCACTAAGGTGAGCCTTTGACAGACAGAAGGAGAAATGCCGTGGTATAGTACCCAGTGTGACAGACTAACTTGAACTCAAAGACCTGTGTTCAAATCCTACCTCAGATGCTAGCCATGTCCTTTTGCAAATCACTTAACCTCTCTGAAATTTGGTTTCATCCTCTGCAAAATAAAGGCCTTACTCCTGATAAGGACAGCTAGGTGGCTTTATAGTGGATAGAGTGCCAGACCTGAAGTCAGAAAGACCTGAGTTCAAATCTGGCCTCAGACACTTCCAAGCTGTGTGATCCTGGGCAAGTCATTTACCTCTGTTTGCCTCAGTTTCCTTATCTGTCAAATGAGCTGGAGAAGGAAAGGCAAATCACTCCAGTATCTTTGCCAGGAAAATCCTAAATGGGGTCACCAAGAGTTGGATATGATTGAAACCACTGAACAAACCCTTGTAACCTCTCAGATTCCCCCAGCCCTGAATCTATGACCCTTTGATTGTCCAAGAAGGGGGGTCAAAAGGGAGAACACCAATGGTAGAGGATCTCACCACCCAACCACAGTCAAAACAGAAACATCCAAATACAAGTAAAGGCCCAACCCTTGCCATTTACCAAAAGGAAATAATTAATGACTGCACCTTTAGGCTCCCTTGATCCATCACTTCACGGGGTGCCTGGCTGTAAAACCTAGCTTCAAGTCTACCTCTGACATAGACTGGCCATGGGAGTGGCAGAGAAGCTCAACAAGCATTTATTAAGTGCTTACTGTATGCCACACATCATGCTAAGCTCTAGGGACAAGAAAAGAAGCAAAAGACAGACCCCGTCCTCATGGAGCTTACAATCTAATGGGAGGCACATAAAGGAACCTGAAAAGCAAGGAATGGAGAAGAGGTTTCCTCAAAGGGGCCATGGTGAAGAAAGCCTGAAGAATCAGGAGTGGAGCCCTGAGAGAAATGAAGACAAGGCTGGGCCCAGCTGCTTGGTCCCAGAGAACAAAGTAGTAGAAATTAGATTGGGAGGAGGGGGCGAGACGACTGGGGATAGTCAGGAAGATGAAGTTACAGAGAGGCAGATTTAGATTTCCAGTCAGGAGGATGTTCCAAACTAGAATGGGCAGCCTCAGGAAACTGAAGGGTCCCTCACACTCGAGGTCTTTAAGAACAAACAAGGTGGCCTGTAGATAGCCAGAGACTTTTCCAAATCTTTCCATCCCTTCTCAAACATCCCATGGTTCTAATTCTCTTGACCCTCTCAGCTAAGAACCCAGTCTAATATTTTACAGAAAAAAATGGATGCCATTCACTGTGAGCTCCCTTTCATCTTGCTTATCCCCTATCGCTCAGATGCCTTCTGTCCCTCTTTCCTCTTTCACCCATTTCCTGGAATGAGGTAGCCTTACTCCTCACCAAGGCCCAGCCCTCCACCTGCACAATCTCATTCCATCCCATCTCCTCCAACAGATTGCCCCCTCTGTCATCCCCACTATCAATCTCTCCCCATATACTGGCTCCTTCTCTACTATCTACAAGCATGCTCCTGTCTCCCCCATCTTCAGAAGACCCTCACTTGATCCTTCCATCCCCCTATCATCCTATATCTCTTCTTCCATTTGTGACTTAACTCCTCCATCTACAATAGGGGCCTCCACTTTCTCTCCTCTCCTCTCTTCTTAACCCCTTACAATCCAGCTTCTGACCTCATCATTCCACCCAAACTGCTATCTCTGAGGTTACCAGTCATCTCCTAATTGCCAAATCCTTTTCTCAGTCCTCATCTTTCTTACCCTTTCTGCAGCCTTGACACTATTGATCACCCTCTCCTCCTCAATATTCTCTTCCTCTAGGTTTCCAGGACACCACTCTCTCTCCTGGTTCTCCTCCTTCCTCTCTGACAGCTCCTTCTCTGCCTTCTTTGCTGGGTCCTCCTCCAGATCACGTCCTCTAAAGTGTCCCTCAGGAAGGCACGTAGTAGGTGTCCCTCAGGGCTCTGTCCTGGGTCCTCTTCTCTTCTCCCTCTATACTACTTCACTTGGTGATCTATGAGTGTCCATAGATTTCATTACTATCTCTACGTTAATGATTCTCCAATCTACCTTTCCTTACCCCAAATCTGCTGATCTCCAATCTGGCATCTTCAACAGCCTTTCAGACAACTTGAACTAGATGTCCAGTAGGCATCTTAAACTCAGCATGTCTGAAACTGAAACCTTTCTCCTTCCTATCTTCCTTATTACCACTGAGGGTACTTTCACTCAGAGAAGGAGGAGGAGGAGGAGAAGGAGAAGAAGAAGAAGAAGAAGAAGAAGAAGAAGAAGAAGAAGGAGAAGAAGAAGAAGAAGGTTTCCAAAGATTTCACAGGTATTAGGGGTCAGAGGTGGGATTTGAACCCAACTTCCTCTGACTCCAAAAGAATCTGCTTTTTTTAAAATTTAAAAATCATACCCTGGGCAAGTTCTTTCCCAGCGCTCTCTATTACCCCTTTTAGGATGAGAAGGTAGAGCCAAGACCATGGCCACTCCTATCCCCATTCATTCATTTAAAATGGCTCCTGCTGGGAATCTCATAGGATTTCTTCTGCCATATGCTGAATTGCTTTGGAAACACAAATCTTTTTATACAAGCAAGGGCCTACTAAATTAGAGTTTGTTCATGCAAAACTCTGAAAATGAAGTAAATTGAACCAAATCTCAGAGTTGGAAGAGAAGTCATCTTGCCCAACCCCCTGCCCAATCCAGCAATTCCCCCTCCAACAGGATAGCTTGAATTCTACAGTGTTTAAGGTTTGCAGACCAATTTCTGCAATATAATTTCCATATATTATCTCATTTGATCTCACAACACCCCTCAAGGTAGGTGCTGTGATTATGATCCCCAATTTTGTGTTGTTGTTCAGTTGTTTCAGTCCTTCATGTCAGACCCCATTTGGGGTTTTCTTGGCAAAGATACTGAAGTGGTCTTCCATTTCCTTCTCCAGATCATTCGACAGATGAGGAAACTGAGGCAAATAGGGTGAAGTGACTTGCCCACGGTCATACAGCTGGAAAGTGTCTGAGGCCAGATCTGAACTCAGGAAAATTAGTCTTCTTGATTCAAAGTCCAGTGCTTTAACCATTGGGCAACTGACTACCAAATTCTCAATTTACAGTTGAAGAAACTGAGGCTCAAAAAGGAAAAAAGAATGGGAATAAGTATTTGTATAGTACCTACTACATTCCATGAACTTAAAATTTGTAAGGGCTTAAATTAAGCGCTTACAAAAATCTCATTTAATCCTCACAATCCTATGAGATATATGCTGTTATTATTTCCATTTTTCAGTTGAGGAAACTGAGGCAAACAAGGGTTAAGTGTCTTGCCCAGGGTCACCCATCTAGTAACTGTCTGAGGTTGGATTTGAATTCAGGTCTTCCTGACTCCAGGTTCAGTGTTCTATCCACTGCACACCTAGGTAAAGAGATTTTCCCCGGGTTCCACTGATAGTTAAGCTCAGGGGCAAAATTGAACTCAGCCCTTACTTGCCTCTGAGGCCTGCCCTTTACCCACTAGGCAACACTGCCCCTCACGTAGGAGGGATCTCGGCTGCTGCCGCGTCTGTTTTTTTAAACTTCATTATATAACAAAGGGGAAATCATCTCAAATGTTCCTGGTCCTCACCCTTCCTGCTCTAATTTGCTTTCTTTACAGTTAAGCATGGACACTTAGAGAAAAAAAATTTTTTTTCAACTCTTAAAAACTGACCTTAGAAAAAGAGCCCGCCTGTGAAGTCTGATCACACGCCTCCGACTCTCTCCTCTCAGTCTTTAAAACTGAAATTCCATCGTGATGGGCCCGACTTAATCACTGGCCTTGGCTCTGCTCGGACGGAAGCAGCCTCAATGATGTTCAATCACCCAGAAATCAGCTTTTGTGGAGGCACTGCTGACCTCTCTCTGTTCCACGTGCTCGAAAGAGAACCTGAGAACGAGCCCTCCCCCGTGCAGCCCCACCCAAGCTGGCCAGTCTGATTTCACCCTTTCCTAAAAGAACTCTCTGTTCCACTCCAGCTGCTGCCCTCGCTGTCCCCCACTGACACACACACACGTGAATTTCTGCAGCTGCCCTTCCCTAATGTCCCCTCCACCCCCAATCGTCCCGTCTTTTCTCATTTTATTCCCACCGCCTCTATTACCATCTCCCACCTCCATGCCTTTGCATGGTCAGCTTCCCTTCCTCCTTACGCCTGCCAGGGCTGGGAACGTGCTCCCTTTCTCACCCCCCGACTCAGTCTCCAACTCCTTCAGGGCTCAGCTGTTGTATGACCTCCTACAGAAAGTTTTTCCTGTTACTTCAATCATTACCATCTCCCCTTCCTCAAAGACGCATCTGTTTATCCTTTTACATTCTGTTCTGTACCACCCCCATTCACCATAGACAGAGCGGAAATTCCTTGAAGGCAAGGCCTTCAATGTCTGTCTTGGTATATCTCTTAGACCAGCGCTGGGCCTGAACAATTTGTGCTGAATGGCTGAATGGGGGAGGGAAGGGGGGAGAAATAGCTTTCCTCTCAAATCAGTCCCTCAGAGATAAGAAAATATGGTGTTCACCTCACCTCACTGTCAGACCAGTCTAATGCCTAAGCCATTGTCTAGTGGAGAGCCCCAGAAAGGGGGAAGGGGTAGAGAAAGAGGTGAGAGAGAGACAGAGAGAGAGAGAGAGACCAGAGAGAGAGACAGAGAGAGAGACAGAGGCAGACAGACAGAGAGAGAGAGAAGAGAGACTCTGCACTGAGAAGGTATAAAAATGTATGAATACTGGTCTTATCTAGCTCTGAACCCTCAGTCAAAGAGCACATTCTGGCTAAATGTGACAGTTTGAAAACTAACTCTCTCCCCCCCCAACCCCACCTTCTGGCTTTTCCCCATTGCCTCTTCTCAGGTTTATTTAAATAAATGAGAGCCATTATCAACTTTTACCACAAATACCACTTAAGAGGAAAAAAAATAAATGATTGCAAGAAAAAGAGTGAGCAAACTTTTAAGAATCAAGGATAAATATCCCACCCCAGGGGGATGCATTAGTTTTCACTCCCTCTCTGAAGAGAAGAGAGGAAAGAAGAAAATGAGAAGGAAGGATCCCTGGCTCCCCCAGATATAACCAGTTTCAGCGATGTGGTATCCCCTGTGTTTTGTGTGGGATTTGATTACACTGCTTCAGGCACAAGAGGCCTCTCTATGGTTTTCAATGCTGTTAATAGCCCTCTTCTCCTTTCTACCCTCTTCTCTCTGTTTTCATGGCACTGCTCTCCCCGGATTCTCCTCCCGCCTAAATGGTCACTCCTTAGTCTTTCTTGCCAGACCTTCCTCCAAGGCATGTTCACTAACTGTGGGTGTCCCCCAAAGCTCTATCCTGGGCTCCATTCTCTTCTATGTCTATATGATTTCGCTTCATCAGCTCTCATGTATTTAATTATCATCTCTAAGCTGATGACTCTCTGATTTATTTGTCCAGCCCTACCCTCTGATGACCTCCACACTCATCTATCCAACTCCCTATTAAACATCTTGAACTGGATGTCTTGAGGTCATCTTACATTCAACATGCCCCAAACTGAGCCCACGATCTTCCCCCCTAAATCTCACCTCTTCTTAACTTCCCTGTTACTGTTGAGGGCAGCATCATTCTCCAAGTCAGCCAGGCTTGCAACCTAAATGTCACCCTGGACTCCTCACAACCTCTCTCCCCCCATACCCAATTTGTAGTCAAAGCCGGTCCCTTTTGCCTTTGTAACATCTCCTGCACATGCCCCCTTCTATCCTCTGACGCTGCCCCCACCCTGAGGCAGACCCTTATCACTTCATGCCTGGACTATTGCCATAGCTGCTGGTGGGTCTGCCTGCCTCTAGGCTCTCCGCACTCCAGTCCATCCACCATGCAGCCATCAAAATCCTTCTGAAGTTCAGGTCTGACCGCATTAGCCTCCTACTCAATATACTCCAATGGCTCCCTATCACCCCAGGGTCAAACACAACATCTTCTCCTTGGCATTCAAAGCCTTTCATACAACTGACTTCTCACCTTTCCAATCCTCTTATACCTTGCATTCTTCTGTGTACTCTGTGATTAACTGACATTGACCTTTCCGCTCCTCAAACAAGACCCTTCAGCTACTGACTGGGCATTTTCACTGAATGTCTCCCATCCCTGGGTTCTCTCCCCTTATCTCCACCTCCTGCTGGAACCCTTCTAAAATCCTACCATCTACAGGAAGTCTTTCTTCATTCCCCTTCATCCTAGTGCCTTCCCTCTTCTGATTATCTCCAGTGTTTTCAATATAGAGAATGTCTATACATTATCTGTTTATTAGATTGTGAGCTCCTCTGGGTCTTGGTTCCTTCACCTATAAAATGAGGTTGGGAATTGTTCTAATGGACCTTAACGTTCCATACAGCTCAAAATCTATGGTCTTTACAATCCTATAACCATCAAGCAGATTCAGAGAATGTCAGGGCTGGGGGGGAACCTTGGAGAACATCAGATCCGACTCCTTCACTTACAGATGAGGAGCCAGAGACCCCGAAAGGTGAGTGTCTTGCCTGAGGTCACCCAGGTAAAAACCACACAGTCGGACCAGTGTATTGGACCAATACCAGCACCCCCCAGTATTGTGACTTGCCCAAGTCATGATAAGAGCTGAAGTTTACAGGATGCTTTATATATGTTACGTCCTATAAACCAGTGAAGGGGATGCCAAGAGTTATGCTGATCCACATTGTATAGATAAGGAAATTGAGGCCCAGGCATGACCTTTCACAAATCATTTAACCTCTTCAGTTTCATTTTCTTCAACTATAAAAGAGGGGGTTAGACTCAGTAACTGTAATGGCTCTTAATCTTTGACTCTATGAGTCTGAGCGTCAGAAGTGGGATTTGAACTGGAGTCTTTTGGACTCCAAACTAGACCTTTAACAAGGAATTCTTGAGCCTGAAGCCAGTTCAGTGGTGTAGGAGGTGGAAGAAAGTAGGCACAATACAGAGGACAGTCCTCCCCAGTTAGAGTGGAGCCAGGAGGGTGGTGGCCCATTCCCCGGAATCAGTTTTGTCTGAGGTCCTCAGAGTTTGGTGGGGAGGAAGGGCCTGGCAGACGGTGCCATAGCAATGGAACTCGAAAGTTCCCTAAGGTCTAGAACTATGTGACAGAGCTGCCCATGGGGACAATGAGTCAGAGGACTGCTCTAGGAGAGACCTCCCCACTCCATGTAATGTCAGCACCTGGTGATGTAGACAAAATTGCCCCACCTTAGTTACAACTCTGCTCAATGCAGTGTACCACACCACCTCTGTTAAGTCTGTTTTGGACTAGGTCCCACATCTCTTTCAATTCTGTGATGCTCAGAGCCCACTGATTGATACCTCATTTGGTTTCTCTCTGTCTCTCTCTCTGTGTGTCTCTCTCTCTTTCTTTTCTCTCTCTGTCTCAGTCTCCGTCTCTGTCTCTCTCTCTCTTTCTCTGTGTGTGCCTCTCTTTCTTTTTTCTCTCTGTCTCAGTCTCTGTCTCTCTCTCAGTCTTTGTGTGCCTCTCTTTTTTCTCTCTGTCTCTCTTTCTGTCTCTCTCTGTCTCTGTCTCTGTTTCTCTCTCTCTCTCTCTCTCTCTCTCTCTCTCTCTCTCTCTCTGTAGTCATCTATAGTTTTCAAAAAAAGGTATGAAAATCAGAAATTCCTTTTCCCAAGAAAGTTTTCTTTAGGATAGTGACACACAGTGGAAGATTCCTGAATTAGGGTCAGCAGATACCTGAATTCAAATCCCACCTCAACCACAACCAAGTAATTTCATTCCACCGAGCCTCATTTTCCTCATCTGTAAAATATGGATGTTGCAATCATAATTATAGCACCTATGTCACAGGATAGGGGCAGCTAGGTGGCACTTTGTATAGAGTGCCAGACCTGGAGTCAAGAAGAACTGAGTTCAAATCTGACCTCAGACACTTACCAGTGGTGTGACCCTGGGCAAGTCACTTCACCCTGTTTGCCTCAGTTTCCTCATCTGTCAAATGACCTGGGGAAGGAAATAGTAAATCACTCCAGTATCTTTGCCAAGAAAACCCCGAGAGGGGTCACAGAGAGTCGAACACGACTAAACGACACCCCCGTATGGCAGGATTGCTATGGTGGGAAGAGGGGAAGGTGGCAATGTTTAGTAAAACTGAAACCAGGCTGCTGTTGCTTCCATTGTCAAGATTTAATTCTTTTCCTCTTTTTCAATGAGATTCATGTGAAACAGTTTCAGATCTAATCTTACTTTTATATTTAATTTTGTTCCTGTTATGATTTCCTAGCACAGCATCTAGGACAGAGAGGGGGCCAAATAAAAACTTATCGGTTGACTGGTTGATTCTGTCCCGTGTCTGTTTCAAGGCTGATCTCGAGGAAGACGCGGTCTGGGAAGGAAAAGGACTACTTTGACAGGGTTTTCCATCGTGTGACAAATTTCCAGGGCAGAGTTCGGGCCTGCCGGTGATGGGCAGTCAGTCATTTCACAGGAAAATAAGCAAGATGTTAAGTGAGTTTCAGCTCTCTGGGGACAGGATTTGGCCCTCAGGCAACTCATGGGTCAAAGACAGACTTTGAGCAGTGAGGAGCAGAGGGAGAGTGGAATCCCAGCGTAAAAGCAAAGAGCGGCCTTCAGGACTGACCCTGAGCCTTGCTTACCCTGGAGGGACTGTCCTCTGCAAGAGGAAGTCAGGGGAACAATGAGTTACAATTAGGAGCGAAAGCTAGGAAATCATCACCACCTCTCTGCTCTTGGGAATAGCCGCTGGGTCTATGGAAGCCTCAGCAATGGCCTCCACTCTCTCATCATCCCGACCAAGATGCTCACACCCCTCCCGTACTCCCAGCCTCCCAGCCTCCCAGCCTCCCACTGCTGCCAGGGGCTCTTCACCCTTCAGGGGTCAAAGGAGCCTAGATTTAGAGAAGGGATGAAGCAAATGAGTCCTGGGGAATGTCAGTGACTTTCTTAGGCTGTATCTGAACCATGATCTTCTTGACCTCAAATACAGGACTCTGTCCACTGCAGTATGCAGAGGATTTTGGTTCACATTTGGCTCTAGGATGTATTGCATGTGTGTGACCTTAGGAAAGTCACTTTTCCTTTCTTATCCTGTTTCCTCATTAGCACTTAGGGTAAAAATTAGTGACTTGTTCAGGTTAAAAAAAATAATAAATCTGCCAATTCTTCAGTTTCACTTCTGTGAAGAGGCCTCTCCTTCGGTAAAGGAAAAAAAAAAAACTAGAAAAATAACAACTTTGACTGGATTGATAGACCCTTCTCATCAGTCAGGTAAAGGAGTTAAGGGTTTTTTTTAGTCTGATGACTTGTTGAAAGGGCGATAGCTAAGACCAACCAGAGAAGGGACGATGAAGCATGCTTCCCAGAGAGGTGACAGGTTCAAAGTGCAAAATCAGACATTGCCAATGTGAGAATTTGTTTGCTTGAGTAGAATGAGAAGAGTGGGAAGAAGAGAAAATAGATTTTTTATCATTGAAAAAAGTTTAATTTAAAATAAATTAAGAAGAGCTATAGCTTAAGCCTCCCTGATTTAAGTTAAAGGAGATGTGATCTTTATGAACTGTTGCAGAGCAAAGTGAGATAAACCAGGAGGGATGATAATAGCAACTTTGTAAATGCCACCAACTTGAAAAGGCTTAAGAACTCTATCGATGCAATGACCAAGCAGGATTCTAGAGGATTAAAAATGAGATGTGTCATCTACCTTCTGACAGAGAGGTCTGATGTCCTCAGAATGGGAGGGGAAGAAGGAGAGGGAGAGAGCCAGAGAGACAGAGATGGGGAGAGAGAGAGAGAGAAAGAGAGAGAGAGAGAGAGAGAGAGA